>NW_027250892.1:80000-85000 GCF_044704955.1 Pristiophorus japonicus | reverse complement strand
CTGCCTGCCTCTAGCCGCCTTCTGGTTAATGAGTTATCCAGCCTGGCACTTCGGTTGCGCCAGCGAGACCAAGTCTCGGCTTTGGTTAATGATTTGAGCCGAACCGACCTGCCCCCCGCCACCGCGGGCTGAACTCGGGCAGGTCTGCCGATTTCCCGACTCCTTTCGGGGCCTAATCGGGTCGCGCGAGCCGCCTGGCGCGATCGGGGCCCATGCCCCGGCCTCTGCCAGTCCTCGGGCAGCCGCTTTTGAAGCCCGACCAAAAACCCGAAAAATGGGCAAAAAGGGAATAAATTCCCGCCCATAAAGGGTGAATAGTCGGTTGGGCGGCAGCCCTGGTCGGTCTCTGCAGACCTGGAGGCTCGAGACGTTTGTTTGGAAAACTCACCAAGTCTCGATTCTGCCACCTCCTACCTCTGTGCAGATACCCCGCCAACCCCCAAGGACAGAAATGACAAGTGTCAAGTTGGCGGGGCGTCGGGCCACCTGCTGCCGGCCATGAGCATCCAAATCCCCGCAAAAGGGGCATTTTCATTTCTTCATCGGGACTTCCGGCAATTTCCAAGGTTCAACTCATTAACGTTGTTCGCAGACACTTGCCAGAAAATGCAAGTGGCCACTTTGCCGGGCCGACTCGCTTGCCCAAGCGGGAAACCATCAACCGAAGGCCCGGTAAGGCGGCCGAATCTGACCTCATAGACTTCCACACAACGGGACTTTTGACTTTCCCGGCCGCGGGTGGCCTCCACCCGGCCTCAGCCATCAGCCCTGCCTGCCTCCAGCCGCCTTCTGGTTAATGAGTTATCCAGCCTGGCACTTCGGTTGCGCCAGCGAGACCAAGTCTCGGCTTTGGTTAATGATTTGAGCCGAACCGACCTGCCCCCCGCCACCGCGGGCTGAACTCGGGCAGGTCTGCCGATTTCCCGACTCCTTTCGGGGCCTAATCGGGTCGCGCGAGCCGCCTGGCGCGATCGGGGCCCATGCCCCGGCCTCTGCCAGTCCTCGGGCAGCCGCTTTTGAAGCCCGACCAAAAACCCGAAAAATGGGCAAAAAGGGAATAAATTCCCGCCCAAAAAGGGTGAATAGTCGGTTCGGCGGCAGCCCTGGTCGGTCTCTGCAGACCTGGAGGCTCGAGACGTTTGTTTGGAAAACTCACCAAGTCTCGATTCTGCCACCTCCTACCTCTGTGCAGATACCCCGCCAACCCCCAAGGACAGAAATGACAAGTGTCAAGTTGGCGGGGCGTCGGGCCACCTGCTGCCGGCCATGAGCATCCAAATCCCCGCAAAAGGGGCATTTTCATTTCTTCATCGGGACTTCCGACAATTGCCGAGGTTCAACTCATTAACGTTGTTCGCAGACACTTGCCAGAAAATGCAAGTGGCCACTTTGCCGGGCCGACTCGCTTGCCCAAGCGGGAAACCATCAACCGAAGGCCCGGTAAGGCGGCCGAATCTGACCTCATAGACTTCCACACAACGGGACTTTTGACTTTCCCGGCCGCGGGTGGCCTCCACCCGGCCTCAGCCATCAGCCCTGCCTGCCTCCAGCCGCCTTCTGGTTAATGAGTTATCCAGCCTGGCACTTCGGTTGCGCCAGCGAGACCAAGTCTCGGCTTTGGTTAATGATTTGAGCCGAACCGACCTGCCCCCCGCCTCCCCCGGGCTGAACTCGGGCAGGTCTGCCGATTTCCCGACTCCTTTCGGGGCCTAATCGCGTCGCGCGAGCCGCCTGGCGCGATCGGGGACCATGCCCCGGCCTCTGCCAGGCCTCGGGCAGCCGCTTTTGAAGCCCGACCAAAAACCCGAAAAATGGGCAAAAAGGGAATAAATTCCCGCCCAAAAAGGGTGAATAGTCGGTTGGGCGGCAGCCCTGGTCGGTCTCTGCAGACCTGGAGGCTCGAGACGTTTGTTTGGAAAACTCACCAAGTCTCGATTCTGCCACCTCCTACCTCTGTGCAGATACCCCGCCAACCCCCAAGGACAGAAATGACAAGTGTCAAGTTGGCGGGGCGTCGGGCCACCTGCTGCCGGCCATGAGCATCCAAATCCCCGCAAAAGGGGCATTTTCATTTCTTCATCGGGACTTCCGACAATTGCCGAGGTTCAACTCATTAACGTTGTTCGCAGACACTTGCCAGAAAATGCAAGTGGCCACTTTGCCGGGCCGACTCGCTTGCCCAAGCGGGAAACCATCAACCGAAGGCCCGGTAAGGCGGCCGAATCTGACCTCATAGACTTCCACACAACGGGACTTTTGACTTTCCCGGCCGCGGGTGGCCTCCACCCGGCCTCAGCCATCAGCCCTGCCTGCCTCCAGCCGCCTTCTGGTTAATGAGTTATCCAGCCTGGCACTTCGGTTGCGCCAGCGAGACCAAGTCTCGGCTTTGGTTAATGATTTGAGCCGAACCGACCTGCCCCCCGCCTCCCCCGGGCTGAACTCGGGCAGGTCTGCCGATTTCCCGACTCCTTTCGGGGCCTAATCGCGTCGCGCGAGCCGCCTGGCGCGATCGGGGACCATGCCCCGGCCTCTGCCAGGCCTCGGGCAGCCGCTTTTGAAGCCCGACCAAAAACCCGAAAAATGGGCAAAAAGGGAATAAATTCCCGCCCAAAAAGGGTGAATAGTCGGTTGGGCGGCAGCCCTGGTCGGTCTCTGCAGACCTGGAGGCTCGAGACGTTTGTTTGGAAAACTCACCAAGTCTCGATTCTGCCACCTCCTACCTCTGTGCAGATACCCCGCCAACCCCCAAGGACAGAAATGACAAGTGTCAAGTTGGCGGGGCGTCGGGCCACCTGCTGCCGGCCATGAGCATCCAAATCCCCGCAAAAGGGGCATTTTCATTTCTTCATCGGGACTTCCGGCAATTTCCAAGGTTCAACTCATTAACGTTGTTCGCAGACACTTGCCAGAAAATGCAAGTGGCCACTTTGCCGGGCCGACTCGCTTGCCCAAGCGGGAAACCATCAACCGAAGGCCCGGTAAGGCGGCCGAATCTGACCTCATAGACTTCCACACAACGGGACTTTTGACTTTCCCGGCCGCGGGTGGCCTCCACCCGGCCTCAGCCATCAGCCCTGCCTGCCTCCAGCCGCCTTCTGGTTAATGAGTTATCCAGCCTGGCACTTCGGTTGCGCCAGCGAGACCAAGTCTCGGCTTTGGTTATTGATTTGAGCCGAACCGACCTGCCCCCCGCCACCGCGGGCTGAACTCGGGCAGGTCTGCCGATTTCCCGACTCCTTTCGGGGCCTAATCGGGTCGCGCGAGCCGCCTGGCGCGATCGGGGCCCATGCCCCGGCCTCTGCCAGGCCTCGGGCAGCCGCTTTTGAAGCCCGACCAAAAACCCGAAAAATGGGCAAAAAGGGAATAAATTCCCGCCCAAAAAGGGTGAATAGTCGGTTGGGCGGCAGCCCTGGTCGGTCTCTGCAGACCTGGAGGCTCGAGACGTTTGTTTGGAAAACTCACCAAGTCTCGATTCTGCCACCTCCTACCTCTGTGCAGATACCCCGCCAACCCCCAAGGACAGAAATGACAAGTGTCAAGTTGGCGGGGCGTCGGGCCACCTGCTGCCGGCCATGAGCATCCAAATCCCCGCAAAAGGGGCATTTTCATTTCTTCATCGGGACTTCCGACAATTGCCGAGGTTCAACTCATTAACGTTGTTCGCAGACACTTGCCAGAAAATGCAAGTGGCCACTTTGCCGGGCCGACTCGCTTGCCCAAGCGGGAAACCATCAACCGAAGGCCCGGTAAGGCGGCCGAATCTGACCTCATAGACTTCCACACAACGGGACTTTTGACTTTCCCGGCCGCGGGTGGCCTCCACCCGGCCTCAGCCATCAGCCCTGCCTGCCTCCAGCCGCCTTCTGGTTAATGAGTTATCCAGCCTGGCACTTCGGTTGCGCCAGCGAGACCAAGTCTCGGCTTTGGTTAATGATTTGAGCCGAACCGACCTGCCCCCCGCCTCCCCCGGGCTGAACTCGGGCAGGTCTGCCGATTTCCCGACTCCTTTCGGGGCCTAATCGCGTCGCGCGAGCCGCCTGGCGCGATCGGGGACCATGCCCCGGCCTCTGCCAGGCCTCGGGCAGCCGCTTTTGAAGCCCGACCAAAAACCCGAAAAATGGGCAAAAAGGGAATAAATTCCCGCCCAAAAAGGGTGAATAGTCGGTTGGGCGGCAGCCCTGGTCGGTCTCTGCAGACCTGGAGGCTCGAGACGTTTGTTTGGAAAACTCACCAAGTCTCGATTCTGCCACCTCCTACCTCTGTGCAGATACCCCGCCAACCCCCAAGGACAGAAATGACAAGTGTCAAGTTGGCGGGGCGTCGGGCCACCTGCTGCCGGCCATGAGCATCCAAATCCCCGCAAAAGGGGCATTTTCATTTCTTCATCGGGACTTCCGACAATTGCCGAGGTTCAACTCATTAACGTTGTTCGCAGACACTTGCCAGAAAATGCAAGTGGCCACTTTGCCGGGCCGACTCGCTTGCCCAAGCGGGAAACCATCAACCGAAGGCCCGGTAAGGCGGCCGAATCTGACCTCATAGACTTCCACACAACGGGACTTTTGACTTTCCCGGCCGCGGGTGGCCTCCACCCGGCCTCAGCCATCAGCCCTGCCTGCCTCCAGCCGCCTTCTGGTTAATGAGTTATCCAGCCTGGCACTTCGGTTGCGCCAGCGAGACCAAGTCTCGGCTTTGGTTAATGATTTGAGCCGAACCGACCTGCCCCCCGCCTCCCCCGGGCTGAACTCGGGCAGGTCTGCCGATTTCCCGACTCCTTTCGGGGCCTAATCGGGTCGCGCGTGCCGCCTGGCGCGACCGGGGACATGCCCCGGCCTCTGCCAGGCCTCGGGCTGCCGTTTTTGAAGCCCGACCAAAAACCCGAAAAATGGGCAAAAATGGAAAAAATTCCCGCCCAAAAAGGGTGAATAGTCGGTTGGGCGGCAGCCCTGGTCGGTCTCTGCAGACCTGGAGGCTCGAGACGTGACTTTGGAAAACTCACC
>NW_027250892.1:62500-67500 GCF_044704955.1 Pristiophorus japonicus | reverse complement strand
AATGCAAGTGGCCACTTTGCCGGGCCGACTCGCTTGCCCAAGCGGGAAACCATCAACCGAAGGCCCGGTAAGGCGGCCGAATCTGACCTCATAGACTTCCACACAACGGGACTTTTGACTTTCCCGGCCGCGGGTGGCCTCCACCCGGCCTCAGCCATCAGCCCTGCCTGCCTCCAGCCGCCTTCTGGTTAATGAGTTATCCAGCCTGGCACTTCGGTTGCGCCAGCGAGACCAAGTCTCGGCTTTGGTTAATGATTTGAGCCGAACCGACCTGCCCCCCGCCACCGCGGGCTGAACTCGGGCAGGTCTGCCGATTTCCCGACTCCTTTCGGGGCCTAATCGGGTCGCGCGAGCCGCCTGGCGCGATCGGGGCCCATGCCCCGGCCTCTGCCAGTCCTCGGGCAGCCGCTTTTGAAGCCCGACCAAAAACCCGAAAAATGGGCAAAAAGGGAATAAATTCCCGCCCAAAAAGGGTGAATAGTCGGTTCGGCGGCAGCCCTGGTCGGTCTCTGCAGACCTGGAGGCTCGAGACGTTTGTTTGGAAAACTCACCAAGTCTCGATTCTGCCACCTCCTACCTCTGTGCAGATACCCCGCCAACCCCCAAGGACAGAAATGACAAGTGTCAAGTTGGCGGGGCGTCGGGCCACCTGCTGCCGGCCATGAGCATCCAAATCCCCGCAAAAGGGGCATTTTCATTTCTTCATCGGGACTTCCGACAATTGCCGAGGTTCAACTCATTAACGTTGTTCGCAGACACTTGCCAGAAAATGCAAGTGGCCACTTTGCCGGGCCGACTCGCTTGCCCAAGCGGGAAACCATCAACCGAAGGCCCGGTAAGGCGGCCGAATCTGACCTCATAGACTTCCACACAACGGGACTTTTGACTTTCCCGGCCGCGGGTGGCCTCCACCCGGCCTCAGCCATCAGCCCTGCCTGCCTCCAGCCGCCTTCTGGTTAATGAGTTATCCAGCCTGGCACTTCGGTTGCGCCAGCGAGACCAAGTCTCGGCTTTGGTTAATGATTTGAGCCGAACCGACCTGCCCCCCGCCTCCCCCGGGCTGAACTCGGGCAGGTCTGCCGATTTCCCGACTCCTTTCGGGGCCTAATCGCGTCGCGCGAGCCGCCTGGCGCGATCGGGGACCATGCCCCGGCCTCTGCCAGGCCTCGGGCAGCCGCTTTTGAAGCCCGACCAAAAACCCGAAAAATGGGCAAAAAGGGAATAAATTCCCGCCCAAAAAGGGTGAATAGTCGGTTGGGCGGCAGCCCTGGTCGGTCTCTGCAGACCTGGAGGCTCGAGACGTTTGTTTGGAAAACTCACCAAGTCTCGATTCTGCCACCTCCTACCTCTGTGCAGATACCCCGCCAACCCCCAAGGACAGAAATGACAAGTGTCAAGTTGGCGGGGCGTCGGGCCACCTGCTGCCGGCCATGAGCATCCAAATCCCCGCAAAAGGGGCATTTTCATTTCTTCATCGGGACTTCCGACAATTGCCGAGGTTCAACTCATTAACGTTGTTCGCAGACACTTGCCAGAAAATGCAAGTGGCCACTTTGCCGGGCCGACTCGCTTGCCCAAGCGGGAAACCATCAACCGAAGGCCCGGTAAGGCGGCCGAATCTGACCTCATAGACTTCCACACAACGGGACTTTTGACTTTCCCGGCCGCGGGTGGCCTCCACCCGGCCTCAGCCATCAGCCCTGCCTGCCTCCAGCCGCCTTCTGGTTAATGAGTTATCCAGCCTGGCACTTCGGTTGCGCCAGCGAGACCAAGTCTCGGCTTTGGTTAATGATTTGAGCCGAACCGACCTGCCCCCCGCCTCCCCCGGGCTGAACTCGGGCAGGTCTGCCGATTTCCCGACTCCTTTCGGGGCCTAATCGCGTCGCGCGAGCCGCCTGGCGCGATCGGGGACCATGCCCCGGCCTCTGCCAGGCCTCGGGCAGCCGCTTTTGAAGCCCGACCAAAAACCCGAAAAATGGGCAAAAAGGGAATAAATTCCCGCCCAAAAAGGGTGAATAGTCGGTTGGGCGGCAGCCCTGGTCGGTCTCTGCAGACCTGGAGGCTCGAGACGTTTGTTTGGAAAACTCACCAAGTCTCGATTCTGCCACCTCCTACCTCTGTGCAGATACCCCGCCAACCCCCAAGGACAGAAATGACAAGTGTCAAGTTGGCGGGGCGTCGGGCCACCTGCTGCCGGCCATGAGCATCCAAATCCCCGCAAAAGGGGCATTTTCATTTCTTCATCGGGACTTCCGGCAATTTCCAAGGTTCAACTCATTAACGTTGTTCGCAGACACTTGCCAGAAAATGCAAGTGGCCACTTTGCCGGGCCGACTCGCTTGCCCAAGCGGGAAACCATCAACCGAAGGCCCGGTAAGGCGGCCGAATCTGACCTCATAGACTTCCACACAACGGGACTTTTGACTTTCCCGGCCGCGGGTGGCCTCCACCCGGCCTCAGCCATCAGCCCTGCCTGCCTCCAGCCGCCTTCTGGTTAATGAGTTATCCAGCCTGGCACTTCGGTTGCGCCAGCGAGACCAAGTCTCGGCTTTGGTTATTGATTTGAGCCGAACCGACCTGCCCCCCGCCACCGCGGGCTGAACTCGGGCAGGTCTGCCGATTTCCCGACTCCTTTCGGGGCCTAATCGGGTCGCGCGAGCCGCCTGGCGCGATCGGGGCCCATGCCCCGGCCTCTGCCAGGCCTCGGGCAGCCGCTTTTGAAGCCCGACCAAAAACCCGAAAAATGGGCAAAAAGGGAATAAATTCCCGCCCAAAAAGGGTGAATAGTCGGTTGGGCGGCAGCCCTGGTCGGTCTCTGCAGACCTGGAGGCTCGAGACGTTTGTTTGGAAAACTCACCAAGTCTCGATTCTGCCACCTCCTACCTCTGTGCAGATACCCCGCCAACCCCCAAGGACAGAAATGACAAGTGTCAAGTTGGCGGGGCGTCGGGCCACCTGCTGCCGGCCATGAGCATCCAAATCCCCGCAAAAGGGGCATTTTCATTTCTTCATCGGGACTTCCGACAATTGCCGAGGTTCAACTCATTAACGTTGTTCGCAGACACTTGCCAGAAAATGCAAGTGGCCACTTTGCCGGGCCGACTCGCTTGCCCAAGCGGGAAACCATCAACCGAAGGCCCGGTAAGGCGGCCGAATCTGACCTCATAGACTTCCACACAACGGGACTTTTGACTTTCCCGGCCGCGGGTGGCCTCCACCCGGCCTCAGCCATCAGCCCTGCCTGCCTCCAGCCGCCTTCTGGTTAATGAGTTATCCAGCCTGGCACTTCGGTTGCGCCAGCGAGACCAAGTCTCGGCTTTGGTTAATGATTTGAGCCGAACCGACCTGCCCCCCGCCTCCCCCGGGCTGAACTCGGGCAGGTCTGCCGATTTCCCGACTCCTTTCGGGGCCTAATCGCGTCGCGCGAGCCGCCTGGCGCGATCGGGGACCATGCCCCGGCCTCTGCCAGGCCTCGGGCAGCCGCTTTTGAAGCCCGACCAAAAACCCGAAAAATGGGCAAAAAGGGAATAAATTCCCGCCCAAAAAGGGTGAATAGTCGGTTGGGCGGCAGCCCTGGTCGGTCTCTGCAGACCTGGAGGCTCGAGACGTTTGTTTGGAAAACTCACCAAGTCTCGATTCTGCCACCTCCTACCTCTGTGCAGATACCCCGCCAACCCCCAAGGACAGAAATGACAAGTGTCAAGTTGGCGGGGCGTCGGGCCACCTGCTGCCGGCCATGAGCATCCAAATCCCCGCAAAAGGGGCATTTTCATTTCTTCATCGGGACTTCCGACAATTGCCGAGGTTCAACTCATTAACGTTGTTCGCAGACACTTGCCAGAAAATGCAAGTGGCCACTTTGCCGGGCCGACTCGCTTGCCCAAGCGGGAAACCATCAACCGAAGGCCCGGTAAGGCGGCCGAATCTGACCTCATAGACTTCCACACAACGGGACTTTTGACTTTCCCGGCCGCGGGTGGCCTCCACCCGGCCTCAGCCATCAGCCCTGCCTGCCTCCAGCCGCCTTCTGGTTAATGAGTTATCCAGCCTGGCACTTCGGTTGCGCCAGCGAGACCAAGTCTCGGCTTTGGTTAATGATTTGAGCCGAACCGACCTGCCCCCCGCCTCCCCCGGGCTGAACTCGGGCAGGTCTGCCGATTTCCCGACTCCTTTCGGGGCCTAATCGGGTCGCGCGTGCCGCCTGGCGCGACCGGGGACATGCCCCGGCCTCTGCCAGGCCTCGGGCTGCCGTTTTTGAAGCCCGACCAAAAACCCGAAAAATGGGCAAAAATGGAAAAAATTCCCGCCCAAAAAGGGTGAATAGTCGGTTGGGCGGCAGCCCTGGTCGGTCTCTGCAGACCTGGAGGCTCGAGACGTGACTTTGGAAAACTCACCAATTCTCGATCAGCCACCTCCTACCTCTGTGCAGGTACCCCGCCAACCCCCAAGGACAGAAATGACAAGTGTCAAGTTGGCGGGACGGATTTGACTTCGGTCGCCGAGCCCTGGAACTAATTTCCCGCAAACGGCTTCGGATTTTGCTCCATCCAGACTTCCGGGACGAAACTTGACAGGCCGTATCTCCGCACTCCCGGAGCGCAGCCGCACCGTTCCGGCACCCATCGACGCGGCTGGCCGAGCCCGAGCGAACGCACCCCACGGCGGACGGCTAGGCCTTTCCGATTTTTTCACCCTTTTTCCCGAAAAGATTCCAACTGGCAGGGACATTCGCCCGACGGCTTAAAGACATGCCCTTCTGCCACACTAACGTCCCCGCCTTCGTTTGGCTATGTTGGCTTCGTCATTTCCGTCTTTTATTAAAGATACCATCTTAACACGCCGGTTAACCATTTGCCAGAGTTTTCGGTTAATGGTTTGCCACCTTCAACCCATTTGGTTAACCATTTGCCGCCGACAATTTTCAGTTCATCAGTTGCCACATTCAGACTTTCTTCTCCGGTTGCATTTCGCGGACTTCCAGCGCGCTCGGCTTCGGGTCG
>NW_027250892.1:45000-50000 GCF_044704955.1 Pristiophorus japonicus | reverse complement strand
CAAGGACAGAAATGACAAGTGTCAAGTTGGCGGGGCGTCGGGCCACCTGCTGCCGGCCATGAGCATCCAAATCCCCGCAAAAGGGGCATTTTCATTTCTTCATCGGGACTTCCGACAATTGCCGAGGTTCAACTCATTAACGTTGTTCGCAGACACTTGCCAGAAAATGCAAGTGGCCACTTTGCCGGGCCGACTCGCTTGCCCAAGCGGGAAACCATCAACCGAAGGCCCGGTAAGGCGGCCGAATCTGACCTCATAGACTTCCACACAACGGGACTTTTGACTTTCCCGGCCGCGGGTGGCCTCCACCCGGCCTCAGCCATCAGCCCTGCCTGCCTCCAGCCGCCTTCTGGTTAATGAGTTATCCAGCCTGGCACTTCGGTTGCGCCAGCGAGACCAAGTCTCGGCTTTGGTTAATGATTTGAGCCGAACCGACCTGCCCCCCGCCTCCCCCGGGCTGAACTCGGGCAGGTCTGCCGATTTCCCGACTCCTTTCGGGGCCTAATCGCGTCGCGCGAGCCGCCTGGCGCGATCGGGGACCATGCCCCGGCCTCTGCCAGGCCTCGGGCAGCCGCTTTTGAAGCCCGACCAAAAACCCGAAAAATGGGCAAAAAGGGAATAAATTCCCGCCCAAAAAGGGTGAATAGTCGGTTGGGCGGCAGCCCTGGTCGGTCTCTGCAGACCTGGAGGCTCGAGACGTTTGTTTGGAAAACTCACCAAGTCTCGATTCTGCCACCTCCTACCTCTGTGCAGATACCCCGCCAACCCCCAAGGACAGAAATGACAAGTGTCAAGTTGGCGGGGCGTCGGGCCACCTGCTGCCGGCCATGAGCATCCAAATCCCCGCAAAAGGGGCATTTTCATTTCTTCATCGGGACTTCCGACAATTGCCGAGGTTCAACTCATTAACGTTGTTCGCAGACACTTGCCAGAAAATGCAAGTGGCCACTTTGCCGGGCCGACTCGCTTGCCCAAGCGGGAAACCATCAACCGAAGGCCCGGTAAGGCGGCCGAATCTGACCTCATAGACTTCCACACAACGGGACTTTTGACTTTCCCGGCCGCGGGTGGCCTCCACCCGGCCTCAGCCATCAGCCCTGCCTGCCTCCAGCCGCCTTCTGGTTAATGAGTTATCCAGCCTGGCACTTCGGTTGCGCCAGCGAGACCAAGTCTCGGCTTTGGTTAATGATTTGAGCCGAACCGACCTGCCCCCCGCCTCCCCCGGGCTGAACTCGGGCAGGTCTGCCGATTTCCCGACTCCTTTCGGGGCCTAATCGCGTCGCGCGAGCCGCCTGGCGCGATCGGGGACCATGCCCCGGCCTCTGCCAGGCCTCGGGCAGCCGCTTTTGAAGCCCGACCAAAAACCCGAAAAATGGGCAAAAAGGGAATAAATTCCCGCCCAAAAAGGGTGAATAGTCGGTTGGGCGGCAGCCCTGGTCGGTCTCTGCAGACCTGGAGGCTCGAGACGTTTGTTTGGAAAACTCACCAAGTCTCGATTCTGCCACCTCCTACCTCTGTGCAGATACCCCGCCAACCCCCAAGGACAGAAATGACAAGTGTCAAGTTGGCGGGGCGTCGGGCCACCTGCTGCCGGCCATGAGCATCCAAATCCCCGCAAAAGGGGCATTTTCATTTCTTCATCGGGACTTCCGGCAATTTCCAAGGTTCAACTCATTAACGTTGTTCGCAGACACTTGCCAGAAAATGCAAGTGGCCACTTTGCCGGGCCGACTCGCTTGCCCAAGCGGGAAACCATCAACCGAAGGCCCGGTAAGGCGGCCGAATCTGACCTCATAGACTTCCACACAACGGGACTTTTGACTTTCCCGGCCGCGGGTGGCCTCCACCCGGCCTCAGCCATCAGCCCTGCCTGCCTCCAGCCGCCTTCTGGTTAATGAGTTATCCAGCCTGGCACTTCGGTTGCGCCAGCGAGACCAAGTCTCGGCTTTGGTTATTGATTTGAGCCGAACCGACCTGCCCCCCGCCACCGCGGGCTGAACTCGGGCAGGTCTGCCGATTTCCCGACTCCTTTCGGGGCCTAATCGGGTCGCGCGAGCCGCCTGGCGCGATCGGGGCCCATGCCCCGGCCTCTGCCAGGCCTCGGGCAGCCGCTTTTGAAGCCCGACCAAAAACCCGAAAAATGGGCAAAAAGGGAATAAATTCCCGCCCAAAAAGGGTGAATAGTCGGTTGGGCGGCAGCCCTGGTCGGTCTCTGCAGACCTGGAGGCTCGAGACGTTTGTTTGGAAAACTCACCAAGTCTCGATTCTGCCACCTCCTACCTCTGTGCAGATACCCCGCCAACCCCCAAGGACAGAAATGACAAGTGTCAAGTTGGCGGGGCGTCGGGCCACCTGCTGCCGGCCATGAGCATCCAAATCCCCGCAAAAGGGGCATTTTCATTTCTTCATCGGGACTTCCGACAATTGCCGAGGTTCAACTCATTAACGTTGTTCGCAGACACTTGCCAGAAAATGCAAGTGGCCACTTTGCCGGGCCGACTCGCTTGCCCAAGCGGGAAACCATCAACCGAAGGCCCGGTAAGGCGGCCGAATCTGACCTCATAGACTTCCACACAACGGGACTTTTGACTTTCCCGGCCGCGGGTGGCCTCCACCCGGCCTCAGCCATCAGCCCTGCCTGCCTCCAGCCGCCTTCTGGTTAATGAGTTATCCAGCCTGGCACTTCGGTTGCGCCAGCGAGACCAAGTCTCGGCTTTGGTTAATGATTTGAGCCGAACCGACCTGCCCCCCGCCTCCCCCGGGCTGAACTCGGGCAGGTCTGCCGATTTCCCGACTCCTTTCGGGGCCTAATCGCGTCGCGCGAGCCGCCTGGCGCGATCGGGGACCATGCCCCGGCCTCTGCCAGGCCTCGGGCAGCCGCTTTTGAAGCCCGACCAAAAACCCGAAAAATGGGCAAAAAGGGAATAAATTCCCGCCCAAAAAGGGTGAATAGTCGGTTGGGCGGCAGCCCTGGTCGGTCTCTGCAGACCTGGAGGCTCGAGACGTTTGTTTGGAAAACTCACCAAGTCTCGATTCTGCCACCTCCTACCTCTGTGCAGATACCCCGCCAACCCCCAAGGACAGAAATGACAAGTGTCAAGTTGGCGGGGCGTCGGGCCACCTGCTGCCGGCCATGAGCATCCAAATCCCCGCAAAAGGGGCATTTTCATTTCTTCATCGGGACTTCCGACAATTGCCGAGGTTCAACTCATTAACGTTGTTCGCAGACACTTGCCAGAAAATGCAAGTGGCCACTTTGCCGGGCCGACTCGCTTGCCCAAGCGGGAAACCATCAACCGAAGGCCCGGTAAGGCGGCCGAATCTGACCTCATAGACTTCCACACAACGGGACTTTTGACTTTCCCGGCCGCGGGTGGCCTCCACCCGGCCTCAGCCATCAGCCCTGCCTGCCTCCAGCCGCCTTCTGGTTAATGAGTTATCCAGCCTGGCACTTCGGTTGCGCCAGCGAGACCAAGTCTCGGCTTTGGTTAATGATTTGAGCCGAACCGACCTGCCCCCCGCCTCCCCCGGGCTGAACTCGGGCAGGTCTGCCGATTTCCCGACTCCTTTCGGGGCCTAATCGGGTCGCGCGTGCCGCCTGGCGCGACCGGGGACATGCCCCGGCCTCTGCCAGGCCTCGGGCTGCCGTTTTTGAAGCCCGACCAAAAACCCGAAAAATGGGCAAAAATGGAAAAAATTCCCGCCCAAAAAGGGTGAATAGTCGGTTGGGCGGCAGCCCTGGTCGGTCTCTGCAGACCTGGAGGCTCGAGACGTGACTTTGGAAAACTCACCAATTCTCGATCAGCCACCTCCTACCTCTGTGCAGGTACCCCGCCAACCCCCAAGGACAGAAATGACAAGTGTCAAGTTGGCGGGACGGATTTGACTTCGGTCGCCGAGCCCTGGAACTAATTTCCCGCAAACGGCTTCGGATTTTGCTCCATCCAGACTTCCGGGACGAAACTTGACAGGCCGTATCTCCGCACTCCCGGAGCGCAGCCGCACCGTTCCGGCACCCATCGACGCGGCTGGCCGAGCCCGAGCGAACGCACCCCACGGCGGACGGCTAGGCCTTTCCGATTTTTTCACCCTTTTTCCCGAAAAGATTCCAACTGGCAGGGACATTCGCCCGACGGCTTAAAGACATGCCCTTCTGCCACACTAACGTCCCCGCCTTCGTTTGGCTATGTTGGCTTCGTCATTTCCGTCTTTTATTAAAGATACCATCTTAACACGCCGGTTAACCATTTGCCAGAGTTTTCGGTTAATGGTTTGCCACCTTCAACCCATTTGGTTAACCATTTGCCGCCGACAATTTTCAGTTCATCAGTTGCCACATTCAGACTTTCTTCTCCGGTTGCATTTCGCGGACTTCCAGCGCGCTCGGCTTCGGGTCGGCCCGCAGGAATGTGGTAGCGTTCGATGCCGCTTGCCTTCCTCTTCCCCGCGCCGCGCACCCGACGAGCACAGCTGGCCCACCAGCGGAGATAGCCGTCGGAAAGCGGTCTCCAGCCAACGGCTGCACCTCCGCCGGCCAAAGAGCCGGCCGCACGCCGTCGCTGGCCTCCGGTGCGACCCGTCCGGCCGCAGCGGACGCTCTTTTCCCGCGCCAGTTGCCACGTTGCGTCGTCATGTTACTGCCCAAAGACTGCAGCGGATGCCGGTTGCCCGGCGGGCCAAGCGGCCTAGCGACGCCGTGCCTCGTCCATGCGGGAGCGGGCTGACACCGCCGCCTGCGGCGTCGCCGCCGCTTTCCAACGAGGTATGGCCGACAGCGGTCCGACACGGGACGGCGGAGAGATCCGCATTTCGGCCCCGGCCGCATCAGACAGCCAGAACTGGCCGACCGAAGTTTTCCACCCGCCGGCTGGCCGATCAAGCCCGCTTCCGAAGAAAGGCGCTCGGCTTGCAGGCCGCTCCGCCATCCAGCATCCCTGGCTGCCCGGCACAGGTTACAAGATGCACCCCCAATGACGCAGCAGACCATTGTCGCTCAAGCA
>NW_027250892.1:30000-35000 GCF_044704955.1 Pristiophorus japonicus | reverse complement strand
GGCTTGCATCTGTGACAGACAGCGTCCTTTGTTGCGCAAAGACGGAGGGCCGTTGGAAACTAGTCTGTCCTGAGAGCCGGGCACGGGTACAAGCGGGGCTGCTGGCTCCCAGAGTACGATTTCAGCAAAACACCAAAGAGTTTGAAAAGTACAACAAAAGACTTTGTCAAAATTGTTCCAAGTCTCGCACACCGTTCATTTTGTGACTTTCCAAGTGCTCTTTTCAAAGGTCTCTTTCCTGAGATTGAGCACCTTTCAGCAAAGCATCACTTTTCGGGCGCTTTCAAAGTGTACCCGCTGTCGTAAAAATGTTCTGAAAATCGTGTTCCCGAAAATCTCCGGGCACCCCGCCAACCCCCAAGGACAGAAATGACAAGTGTCAAGTTGGCGGGGCGTCGGGCCACCTGCTGCCGGCCATGAGCATCCAAATCCCCGCAAAAGGGGCATTTTCATTTCTTCATCGGGACTTCCGGCAATTTCCAAGGTTCAACTCATTAACGTTGTTCGCAGACACTTGCCAGAAAATGCAAGTGGCCACTTTGCCGGGCCGACTCGCTTGCCCAAGCGGGAAACCATCAACCGAAGGCCCGGTAAGCCGGCCGAATCTGACCTCATAGACTTCCACACAACGGGACTTTTGACTTTCCCGGCCGCGGGTGGCCTCCACCCGGCCTCAGCCATCAGCCCTGCCTGCCTCTAGCCGCCTTCTGGTTAATGAGTTATCCAGCCTGGCACTTCGGTTGCGCCAGCGAGACCAAGTCTCGGCTTTGGTTAATGATTTGAGCCGAACCGACCTGCCCCCCGCCACCGCGGGCTGAACTCGGGCAGGTCTGCCGATTTCCCGACTCCTTTCGGGGCCTAATCGGGTCGCGCGAGCCCGCCTGGCGCGATCGGGGCCCATGCCCCGGCCTCTGCCAGTCCTCGGGCAGCCGCTTTTGAAGCCCGACCAAAAACCCGAAAAATGGGCAAAAAGGGAATAAATTCCCGCCCATAAAGGGTGAATAGTCGGTTGGGCGGCAGCCCTGGTCGGTCTCTGCAGACCTGGAGGCTCGAGACGTTTGTTTGGAAAACTCACCAAGTCTCGATTCTGCCACCTCCTACCTCTGTGCAGATACCCCGCCAACCCCCAAGGACAGAAATGACAAGTGTCAAGTTGGCGGGGCGTCGGGCCACCTGCTGCCGGCCATGAGCATCCAAATCCCCGCAAAAGGGGCATTTTCATTTCTTCATCGGGACTTCCGGCAATTTCCAAGGTTCAACTCATTAACGTTGTTCGCAGACACTTGCCAGAAAATGCAAGTGGCCACTTTGCCGGGCCGACTCGCTTGCCCAAGCGGGAAACCATCAACCGAAGGCCCGGTAAGGCGGCCGAATCTGACCTCATAGACTTCCACACAACGGGACTTTTGACTTTCCCGGCCGCGGGTGGCCTCCACCCGGCCTCAGCCATCAGCCCTGCCTGCCTCCAGCCGCCTTCTGGTTAATGAGTTATCCAGCCTGGCACTTCGGTTGCGCCAGCGAGACCAAGTCTCGGCTTTGGTTAATGATTTGAGCCGAACCGACCTGCCCCCCGCCACCGCGGGCTGAACTCGGGCAGGTCTGCCGATTTCCCGACTCCTTTCGGGGCCTAATCGGGTCGCGCGAGCCGCCTGGCGCGATCGGGGCCCATGCCCCGGCCTCTGCCAGTCCTCGGGCAGCCGCTTTTGAAGCCCGACCAAAAACCCGAAAAATGGGCAAAAAGGGAATAAATTCCCGCCCAAAAAGGGTGAATAGTCGGTTCGGCGGCAGCCCTGGTCGGTCTCTGCAGACCTGGAGGCTCGAGACGTTTGTTTGGAAAACTCACCAAGTCTCGATTCTGCCACCTCCTACCTCTGTGCAGATACCCCGCCAACCCCCAAGGACAGAAATGACAAGTGTCAAGTTGGCGGGGCGTCGGGCCACCTGCTGCCGGCCATGAGCATCCAAATCCCCGCAAAAGGGGCATTTTCATTTCTTCATCGGGACTTCCGACAATTGCCGAGGTTCAACTCATTAACGTTGTTCGCAGACACTTGCCAGAAAATGCAAGTGGCCACTTTGCCGGGCCGACTCGCTTGCCCAAGCGGGAAACCATCAACCGAAGGCCCGGTAAGGCGGCCGAATCTGACCTCATAGACTTCCACACAACGGGACTTTTGACTTTCCCGGCCGCGGGTGGCCTCCACCCGGCCTCAGCCATCAGCCCTGCCTGCCTCCAGCCGCCTTCTGGTTAATGAGTTATCCAGCCTGGCACTTCGGTTGCGCCAGCGAGACCAAGTCTCGGCTTTGGTTAATGATTTGAGCCGAACCGACCTGCCCCCCGCCTCCCCCGGGCTGAACTCGGGCAGGTCTGCCGATTTCCCGACTCCTTTCGGGGCCTAATCGCGTCGCGCGAGCCGCCTGGCGCGATCGGGGACCATGCCCCGGCCTCTGCCAGGCCTCGGGCAGCCGCTTTTGAAGCCCGACCAAAAACCCGAAAAATGGGCAAAAAGGGAATAAATTCCCGCCCAAAAAGGGTGAATAGTCGGTTGGGCGGCAGCCCTGGTCGGTCTCTGCAGACCTGGAGGCTCGAGACGTTTGTTTGGAAAACTCACCAAGTCTCGATTCTGCCACCTCCTACCTCTGTGCAGATACCCCGCCAACCCCCAAGGACAGAAATGACAAGTGTCAAGTTGGCGGGGCGTCGGGCCACCTGCTGCCGGCCATGAGCATCCAAATCCCCGCAAAAGGGGCATTTTCATTTCTTCATCGGGACTTCCGACAATTGCCGAGGTTCAACTCATTAACGTTGTTCGCAGACACTTGCCAGAAAATGCAAGTGGCCACTTTGCCGGGCCGACTCGCTTGCCCAAGCGGGAAACCATCAACCGAAGGCCCGGTAAGGCGGCCGAATCTGACCTCATAGACTTCCACACAACGGGACTTTTGACTTTCCCGGCCGCGGGTGGCCTCCACCCGGCCTCAGCCATCAGCCCTGCCTGCCTCCAGCCGCCTTCTGGTTAATGAGTTATCCAGCCTGGCACTTCGGTTGCGCCAGCGAGACCAAGTCTCGGCTTTGGTTAATGATTTGAGCCGAACCGACCTGCCCCCCGCCTCCCCCGGGCTGAACTCGGGCAGGTCTGCCGATTTCCCGACTCCTTTCGGGGCCTAATCGCGTCGCGCGAGCCGCCTGGCGCGATCGGGGACCATGCCCCGGCCTCTGCCAGGCCTCGGGCAGCCGCTTTTGAAGCCCGACCAAAAACCCGAAAAATGGGCAAAAAGGGAATAAATTCCCGCCCAAAAAGGGTGAATAGTCGGTTGGGCGGCAGCCCTGGTCGGTCTCTGCAGACCTGGAGGCTCGAGACGTTTGTTTGGAAAACTCACCAAGTCTCGATTCTGCCACCTCCTACCTCTGTGCAGATACCCCGCCAACCCCCAAGGACAGAAATGACAAGTGTCAAGTTGGCGGGGCGTCGGGCCACCTGCTGCCGGCCATGAGCATCCAAATCCCCGCAAAAGGGGCATTTTCATTTCTTCATCGGGACTTCCGGCAATTTCCAAGGTTCAACTCATTAACGTTGTTCGCAGACACTTGCCAGAAAATGCAAGTGGCCACTTTGCCGGGCCGACTCGCTTGCCCAAGCGGGAAACCATCAACCGAAGGCCCGGTAAGGCGGCCGAATCTGACCTCATAGACTTCCACACAACGGGACTTTTGACTTTCCCGGCCGCGGGTGGCCTCCACCCGGCCTCAGCCATCAGCCCTGCCTGCCTCCAGCCGCCTTCTGGTTAATGAGTTATCCAGCCTGGCACTTCGGTTGCGCCAGCGAGACCAAGTCTCGGCTTTGGTTATTGATTTGAGCCGAACCGACCTGCCCCCCGCCACCGCGGGCTGAACTCGGGCAGGTCTGCCGATTTCCCGACTCCTTTCGGGGCCTAATCGGGTCGCGCGAGCCGCCTGGCGCGATCGGGGCCCATGCCCCGGCCTCTGCCAGGCCTCGGGCAGCCGCTTTTGAAGCCCGACCAAAAACCCGAAAAATGGGCAAAAAGGGAATAAATTCCCGCCCAAAAAGGGTGAATAGTCGGTTGGGCGGCAGCCCTGGTCGGTCTCTGCAGACCTGGAGGCTCGAGACGTTTGTTTGGAAAACTCACCAAGTCTCGATTCTGCCACCTCCTACCTCTGTGCAGATACCCCGCCAACCCCCAAGGACAGAAATGACAAGTGTCAAGTTGGCGGGGCGTCGGGCCACCTGCTGCCGGCCATGAGCATCCAAATCCCCGCAAAAGGGGCATTTTCATTTCTTCATCGGGACTTCCGACAATTGCCGAGGTTCAACTCATTAACGTTGTTCGCAGACACTTGCCAGAAAATGCAAGTGGCCACTTTGCCGGGCCGACTCGCTTGCCCAAGCGGGAAACCATCAACCGAAGGCCCGGTAAGGCGGCCGAATCTGACCTCATAGACTTCCACACAACGGGACTTTTGACTTTCCCGGCCGCGGGTGGCCTCCACCCGGCCTCAGCCATCAGCCCTGCCTGCCTCCAGCCGCCTTCTGGTTAATGAGTTATCCAGCCTGGCACTTCGGTTGCGCCAGCGAGACCAAGTCTCGGCTTTGGTTAATGATTTGAGCCGAACCGACCTGCCCCCGCCTCCCCCGGGCTGAACTCGGGCAGGTCTGCCGATTTCCCGACTCCTTTCGGGGCCTAATCGCGTCGCGCGAGCCGCCTGGCGCGATCGGGGACCATGCCCCGGCCTCTGCCAGGCCTCGGGCAGCCGCTTTTGAAGCCCGACCAAAAACCCGAAAAATGGGCAAAAAGGGAATAAATTCCCGCCCAAAAAGGGTGAATAGTCGGTTGGGCGGCAGCCCTGGTCGGTCTCTGCAGACCTGGAGGCTCGAGACGTTTGTTTGGAAAACTCACCAAGTCTCGATTCTGCCACCTCCTACCTCTGTGCAGATACCCCGCCAACCCCCAAGGACAGAAATGACAAGTGTCAAGTTGGC
>NW_027250892.1:12500-17500 GCF_044704955.1 Pristiophorus japonicus | reverse complement strand
ACTTCCACACAACGGGACTTTTGACTTTCCCGGCCGCGG
Source organism: Pristiophorus japonicus (assembly GCF_044704955.1). Lineage (NCBI taxonomy): Eukaryota > Metazoa > Chordata > Chondrichthyes > Pristiophoridae > Pristiophorus > Pristiophorus japonicus. The sequence continues at coordinate 17,461 of NW_027250892.1, read as the reverse complement.
GTGGCCTCCACCCGGCCTCAGCCATCAGCCCTGCCTGCCTCTAGCCGCCTTCTGGTTAATGAGTTATCCAGCCTGGCACTTCGGTTGCGCCAGCGAGACCAAGTCTCGGCTTTGGTTAATGATTTGAGCCGAACCGACCTGCCCCCCGCCACCGCGGGCTGAACTCGGGCAGGTCTGCCGATTTCCCGACTCCTTTCGGGGCCTAATCGGGTCGCGCGAGCCGCCTGGCGCGATCGGGGCCCATGCCCCGGCCTCTGCCAGTCCTCGGGCAGCCGCTTTTGAAGCCCGACCAAAAACCCGAAAAATGGGCAAAAAGGGAATAAATTCCCGCCCATAAAGGGTGAATAGTCGGTTGGGCGGCAGCCCTGGTCGGTCTCTGCAGACCTGGAGGCTCGAGACGTTTGTTTGGAAAACTCACCAAGTCTCGATTCTGCCACCTCCTACCTCTGTGCAGATACCCCGCCAACCCCCAAGGACAGAAATGACAAGTGTCAAGTTGGCGGGGCGTCGGGCCACCTGCTGCCGGCCATGAGCATCCAAATCCCCGCAAAAGGGGCATTTTCATTTCTTCATCGGGACTTCCGGCAATTTCCAAGGTTCAACTCATTAACGTTGTTCGCAGACACTTGCCAGAAAATGCAAGTGGCCACTTTGCCGGGCCGACTCGCTTGCCCAAGCGGGAAACCATCAACCGAAGGCCCGGTAAGGCGGCCGAATCTGACCTCATAGACTTCCACACAACGGGACTTTTGACTTTCCCGGCCGCGGGTGGCCTCCACCCGGCCTCAGCCATCAGCCCTGCCTGCCTCCAGCCGCCTTCTGGTTAATGAGTTATCCAGCCTGGCACTTCGGTTGCGCCAGCGAGACCAAGTCTCGGCTTTGGTTAATGATTTGAGCCGAACCGACCTGCCCCCCGCCACCGCGGGCTGAACTCGGGCAGGTCTGCCGATTTCCCGACTCCTTTCGGGGCCTAATCGGGTCGCGCGAGCCGCCTGGCGCGATCGGGGCCCATGCCCCGGCCTCTGCCAGTCCTCGGGCAGCCGCTTTTGAAGCCCGACCAAAAACCCGAAAAATGGGCAAAAAGGGAATAAATTCCCGCCCAAAAAGGGTGAATAGTCGGTTCGGCGGCAGCCCTGGTCGGTCTCTGCAGACCTGGAGGCTCGAGACGTTTGTTTGGAAAACTCACCAAGTCTCGATTCTGCCACCTCCTACCTCTGTGCAGATACCCCGCCAACCCCCAAGGACAGAAATGACAAGTGTCAAGTTGGCGGGGCGTCGGGCCACCTGCTGCCGGCCATGAGCATCCAAATCCCCGCAAAAGGGGCATTTTCATTTCTTCATCGGGACTTCCGACAATTGCCGAGGTTCAACTCATTAACGTTGTTCGCAGACACTTGCCAGAAAATGCAAGTGGCCACTTTGCCGGGCCGACTCGCTTGCCCAAGCGGGAAACCATCAACCGAAGGCCCGGTAAGGCGGCCGAATCTGACCTCATAGACTTCCACACAACGGGACTTTTGACTTTCCCGGCCGCGGGTGGCCTCCACCCGGCCTCAGCCATCAGCCCTGCCTGCCTCCAGCCGCCTTCTGGTTAATGAGTTATCCAGCCTGGCACTTCGGTTGCGCCAGCGAGACCAAGTCTCGGCTTTGGTTAATGATTTGAGCCGAACCGACCTGCCCCCCGCCTCCCCCGGGCTGAACTCGGGCAGGTCTGCCGATTTCCCGACTCCTTTCGGGGCCTAATCGCGTCGCGCGAGCCGCCTGGCGCGATCGGGGACCATGCCCCGGCCTCTGCCAGGCCTCGGGCAGCCGCTTTTGAAGCCCGACCAAAAACCCGAAAAATGGGCAAAAAGGGAATAAATTCCCGCCCAAAAAGGGTGAATAGTCGGTTGGGCGGCAGCCCTGGTCGGTCTCTGCAGACCTGGAGGCTCGAGACGTTTGTTTGGAAAACTCACCAAGTCTCGATTCTGCCACCTCCTACCTCTGTGCAGATACCCCGCCAACCCCCAAGGACAGAAATGACAAGTGTCAAGTTGGCGGGGCGTCGGGCCACCTGCTGCCGGCCATGAGCATCCAAATCCCCGCAAAAGGGGCATTTTCATTTCTTCATCGGGACTTCCGACAATTGCCGAGGTTCAACTCATTAACGTTGTTCGCAGACACTTGCCAGAAAATGCAAGTGGCCACTTTGCCGGGCCGACTCGCTTGCCCAAGCGGGAAACCATCAACCGAAGGCCCGGTAAGGCGGCCGAATCTGACCTCATAGACTTCCACACAACGGGACTTTTGACTTTCCCGGCCGCGGGTGGCCTCCACCCGGCCTCAGCCATCAGCCCTGCCTGCCTCCAGCCGCCTTCTGGTTAATGAGTTATCCAGCCTGGCACTTCGGTTGCGCCAGCGAGACCAAGTCTCGGCTTTGGTTAATGATTTGAGCCGAACCGACCTGCCCCCCGCCTCCCCCGGGCTGAACTCGGGCAGGTCTGCCGATTTCCCGACTCCTTTCGGGGCCTAATCGCGTCGCGCGAGCCGCCTGGCGCGATCGGGGACCATGCCCCGGCCTCTGCCAGGCCTCGGGCAGCCGCTTTTGAAGCCCGACCAAAAACCCGAAAAATGGGCAAAAAGGGAATAAATTCCCGCCCAAAAAGGGTGAATAGTCGGTTGGGCGGCAGCCCTGGTCGGTCTCTGCAGACCTGGAGGCTCGAGACGTTTGTTTGGAAAACTCACCAAGTCTCGATTCTGCCACCTCCTACCTCTGTGCAGATACCCCGCCAACCCCCAAGGACAGAAATGACAAGTGTCAAGTTGGCGGGGCGTCGGGCCACCTGCTGCCGGCCATGAGCATCCAAATCCCCGCAAAAGGGGCATTTTCATTTCTTCATCGGGACTTCCGGCAATTTCCAAGGTTCAACTCATTAACGTTGTTCGCAGACACTTGCCAGAAAATGCAAGTGGCCACTTTGCCGGGCCGACTCGCTTGCCCAAGCGGGAAACCATCAACCGAAGGCCCGGTAAGGCGGCCGAATCTGACCTCATAGACTTCCACACAACGGGACTTTTGACTTTCCCGGCCGCGGGTGGCCTCCACCCGGCCTCAGCCATCAGCCCTGCCTGCCTCCAGCCGCCTTCTGGTTAATGAGTTATCCAGCCTGGCACTTCGGTTGCGCCAGCGAGACCAAGTCTCGGCTTTGGTTATTGATTTGAGCCGAACCGACCTGCCCCCCGCCACCGCGGGCTGAACTCGGGCAGGTCTGCCGATTTCCCGACTCCTTTCGGGGCCTAATCGGGTCGCGCGAGCCGCCTGGCGCGATCGGGGCCCATGCCCCGGCCTCTGCCAGGCCTCGGGCAGCCGCTTTTGAAGCCCGACCAAAAACCCGAAAAATGGGCAAAAAGGGAATAAATTCCCGCCCAAAAAGGGTGAATAGTCGGTTGGGCGGCAGCCCTGGTCGGTCTCTGCAGACCTGGAGGCTCGAGACGTTTGTTTGGAAAACTCACCAAGTCTCGATTCTGCCACCTCCTACCTCTGTGCAGATACCCCGCCAACCCCCAAGGACAGAAATGACAAGTGTCAAGTTGGCGGGGCGTCGGGCCACCTGCTGCCGGCCATGAGCATCCAAATCCCCGCAAAAGGGGCATTTTCATTTCTTCATCGGGACTTCCGACAATTGCCGAGGTTCAACTCATTAACGTTGTTCGCAGACACTTGCCAGAAAATGCAAGTGGCCACTTTGCCGGGCCGACTCGCTTGCCCAAGCGGGAAACCATCAACCGAAGGCCCGGTAAGGCGGCCGAATCTGACCTCATAGACTTCCACACAACGGGACTTTTGACTTTCCCGGCCGCGGGTGGCCTCCACCCGGCCTCAGCCATCAGCCCTGCCTGCCTCCAGCCGCCTTCTGGTTAATGAGTTATCCAGCCTGGCACTTCGGTTGCGCCAGCGAGACCAAGTCTCGGCTTTGGTTAATGATTTGAGCCGAACCGACCTGCCCCCCGCCTCCCCCGGGCTGAACTCGGGCAGGTCTGCCGATTTCCCGACTCCTTTCGGGGCCTAATCGCGTCGCGCGAGCCGCCTGGCGCGATCGGGGACCATGCCCCGGCCTCTGCCAGGCCTCGGGCAGCCGCTTTTGAAGCCCGACCAAAAACCCGAAAAATGGGCAAAAAGGGAATAAATTCCCGCCCAAAAAGGGTGAATAGTCGGTTGGGCGGCAGCCCTGGTCGGTCTCTGCAGACCTGGAGGCTCGAGACGTTTGTTTGGAAAACTCACCAAGTCTCGATTCTGCCACCTCCTACCTCTGTGCAGATACCCCGCCAACCCCCAAGGACAGAAATGACAAGTGTCAAGTTGGCGGGGCGTCGGGCCACCTGCTGCCGGCCATGAGCATCCAAATCCCCGCAAAAGGGGCATTTTCATTTCTTCATCGGGACTTCCGACAATTGCCGAGGTTCAACTCATTAACGTTGTTCGCAGACACTTGCCAGAAAATGCAAGTGGCCACTTTGCCGGGCCGACTCGCTTGCCCAAGCGGGAAACCATCAACCGAAGGCCCGGTAAGGCGGCCGAATCTGACCTCATAGACTTCCACACAACGGGACTTTTGACTTTCCCGGCCGCGGGTGGCCTCCACCCGGCCTCAGCCATCAGCCCTGCCTGCCTCCAGCCGCCTTCTGGTTAATGAGTTATCCAGCCTGGCACTTCGGTTGCGCCAGCGAGACCAAGTCTCGGCTTTGGTTAATGATTTGAGCCGAACCGACCTGCCCCCCGCCTCCCCCGGGCTGAACTCGGGCAGGTCTGCCGATTTCCCGACTCCTTTCGGGGCCTAATCGGGTCGCGCGTGCCGCCTGGCGCGACCGGGGACATGCCCCGGCCTCTGCCAGGCCTCGGGCTGCCGTTTTTGAAGCCCGACCAAAAACCCGAAAAATGGGCAAAAATGGAAAAAATTCCCGCCCAAAAAGGGTGAATAGTC
>NW_027250891.1:0-89040 GCF_044704955.1 Pristiophorus japonicus | reverse complement strand
GCAACTCTCTCTCCTCCCCCGACTCTCTCCCCCGACTCTCTCTCTCCCTGACTCCCCCTGACTCTCTCTCCTCCTGATTCTCTCTCCCCACCGACTCTCCCACCAACTCTCCCTCCCCCCGACTACCCCCGTCACTCTCCACCCGACTCTCCCTCCCGACTCTCCCGCCCGACTCTCCCCCCCCGACTCTCCCCCCCTGACTCTCCCCCCCGACTCTCCACCCCCCGCCTCTCCCCCACCGACTCCTCCCGACTCCCGCCCGCGATTCCCCATGGAATCTCCCCCTCGACTCTACCCCCCGACTCCCCTCCGACTCCCCCCGACTCTCTCCCACGACTCTCCCCCCGACTCTCTCCAACTCTCTCTCTCCATGACTCTTTCTTCACGCCCCCCGACTCCCCCAACTCTCTCTCTCCCCGACTCCCCCCCGACTCTCTCTCTCCCCAACTCCCCCCGTCTCTCTCTCTCCACGACTCCCCCCAACTCTCTCTCTTCCCAACTCCCCCCGTCTCTCTCTCTCCCCGACTCCCCCCAACTCTCTCCCTCCACGACTCCCCCCAACTCTCTCTCTCCGTGACTCCCCCCGACTCTCTCTCCCCCCGACTCCGCACAACTCTCTCTCCCCCCGACTCTCTCAACAGACTCTCTCTGCCCACGACTCTCTCTCCCCCCGATTCCCCACAACTCTCTCTCCCCCCGACATTCTCCCCTGAATCCCCCCAAATCTCTCTCTCCCCGACTCCCCCGACTCTCTCCCCGACTCCCCCTGACTCTCTCTTCCCCCGACTCTCTCCCCCGACTCTCTCTCCCATGACTCTCTCCCCGACTCCCCCTGACTCTCTCTCCTCTCACTCTCCTCCCGAACCCCCCCGACTTCCCGCAACTCTCTCTCTCCCCGACCCTCTCTTCACCCCCCCGACTCCCCCCGACTCTCTCTCCCCCAACTCTCTCCCCCGAATCTCCTCCCGAACCCCCCCGACTTCCCGCAACTCTCTCTCTCCCCGACTCTCTCTTCACCCCACCGACTACCCCCGACCCTCTCTCCCCACTACTCTCCCCCAGCACTCTCTCCCCCCGACTTCCCCTCGACTCTCTCTTCACCACCCGACTAACCCCAACTCTCACTTCACTCTCCCGACTCACACCCCACCGACTCCCCCCGCGATTCACCTCTCTCCCCGCCGACTCTCCCCCCGACTCTCTCTCCCTGACTCCCCCCGACTCTCTCTCTCCCCGACTACCCCCGACTCTTTCTCTCCCCGACTCCCCCAACTCTCTCTCTCCCCAACTCCCCCTGACTCCTCCCAACTCTCTCTCTTCCCGACTCCCCCCCGACTCTCTTCCCTGACTTTCCCCCCCGACACTCCCCCCTGATTCTCCCACTGACTCTCCCCCCGACTCTCCCCACGACATGCCCCCTGTTACTCTCCCCGCCGACTCTCTCTCCCCGACTCTCCCCCTCGACTCCCCCCCCCGACTCTCCCGCCGACTCTCTCCCCTCCCGCCTCTCCCCGCCGACTCTCTTCCCCCCCCGACTCTCTCCCCCCACCGACTCTCCCCCCCCGACTCTCTCCCCCGCCGACTCTCCCCCCCCTCTCCCCCCGACTCTCCCCCCGGCTCTCCCTGCCGACTCCCCCCCATGACTCTCCCCTCAAACTCTCTCCCCCCCGACTCTCCCACCCGACTCTATCCCCGACTCTCCCCCCGACTCTCTCTCTCCCTGACTCCTCCCGACTCTCTCTCTCCCCGACTCCCCCCAACTCTCTCTCCCCCGATTTCCCCCGACTCTCTCTCCCCCCGACTCTCCCCCCGACTCTCTCTCTCCCCGACTCTCCCCCCGACTCTCCCCAAAATTCTCTCTCCCCAACTCACCCTGACTCCCCCCAACTCACTCTCTCCCCGACTCTCTCCCCTTGACTCTCTCCCCCGACTCTCTCCCCCGACTCTGTCCCCCGACTCTCTCACCCTGACTCTCTCTCCCGACTCTCTCCCCCGACTCTCTCCCCCGACTCTCTCTCCCCGACTCCCCCGACTCTCTCTCCCCCGACTCTCCTCCCGATACTCCCCAACTCTCTCTCTCCATGACTCTCTCTTCACGCCCCTCCACTCCCCCCAACTCTCTCTCCCCCCGACTCTCCCCCCAACTCTCTCTCTCCCCGACTCCCCCACGACTCTCTCTCCCCCCGACTCTCCCCCCGACTCTCTCTCCCTGAATCCCGCCGACTCTCTCTCTCCCCGACTCCCCCCAACTTTCTCTCCCCCGACTCCCCCCAACTCTCTCTCTCCCCGACTCTCCCCCAGACTCTCCCCAACTCTCTCTCTCCCCGACTCCCCTCAACTCTCTCTCTCCCCGACTCCCCCCGACTCTCTCTCTCCCCGACTGCCCGCGACTCTCTCTCCCCCCGACTCTCTCCCCCCGACTCTCCCCCGACTCCTCCCGAGTCACTCTCTCCCCGACTCTCTCCCCCTGACTCTCTCCCCCGACTCTCTCCCCCGACTCTCTCCCCTGACTCATTCCCCCGACTCTCTCCCCCGAGTCGCTCCGCCGACTCTCCCCCACCGACTACTCCCCCTGACTCTCTCTTCACCCCCCGAGTCTCCTCTCCGACTCTCTCTCCCCCCCGACTCTCCCCCCGACTCTCCCCCCTGACTCTCCCCCGACTCTCCTCCCCCTGCCTCTCCCCCACCGACTCCCCACGACTCCCGCCCCCGACTCCCCCTGGACTCTCCCCCTGGACTCTCCCCCCCCACTCCCTCCCCGTCTCTCTCCCCCGACTCTCCCCGCGATACTCCCCAACTCTCTCTGTGTAATGAGAGAGGATTAATTAGCAATCTCGTTGTGCGAGGCCCCTTGGGGAAGAGTGACCATAATATGGTGGAATTCTGCATTAGGATGGAGAATGAAACAGTTAATTCGGAGACCATGGTCCAGAACTTAAAGAAGGGTAACTTTGAAGGTATGAGGTGTGAATTGGCTAGGATAGATTGGCGAATGATACTTAAGGGGTTGACTGTGGATGGGCAATGGCAGACATTTAGAGACCGCATGGATGAACTACAACAATTGTACATTCCTGTCTGCCGTAAAAATAAAAAAGGGAAGGTGGCTCAACCGTGGCTATCTAGGGAAATCAGGGATAGTATTAAAGCCAAGGAAGTGGCATACAAATTGGCCAGAAATAGCAGCGAACCCGGGGACTGGGAGAAATTTAGAACTCAGCAGAGGAGGACAAAGGGTTTGATTAGGGCAGGGAAAATGGAGTACGAGAAGAAGCTTGCAGGGAACATTAAGACGGATTGCAAAAGTTTCTATAGATATGTAAAGGGAAAAAGGTTAGTAAAGACAAACGTAGGTCCCCTGCAGTCAGAATCAGGGGAAGTCATAACGGGGAACAAAGAAATGGCGGACCAATTGAACAAGTACTTTGGTTCGGTATTCACTAAGGAGGACACAAACAACCTTCCGGATATAAAAGGGATCAGAGTGTCTAGTAAGGAGGAGGAACTGAGGGAAATCCTTATTAGTCGGGAAATTGTGTTGGGGAAATTGATGGGATTGAAGGCCGATAAGTCCCCAGGGCCTGATGGACTGCATCCCAGAGTACTTAAGGAGGTGGCCTTGGAAATAGTGGATGCATTGACAGTCATTTTCCAACATTCCATTGACTTTGGATCAGTTCCTATGGAGTGGAGGGTAGCCAATGTAACCCCACTTTTTAAAAAAGGAGGGAGAGAGAAAACAGGGAATTCTCGACCGGTCAGCCTGACATCAGTAGTGGGTAAAATGATGGAATCAATTATTAAGGATGTCATAGCAGTGCATTTGGAAAGAGGTGACATGATAGGTCCAAGTCAACATGGATTTGTGAAAGGGAAATCATGCTTGACAAATCTTTTGGAATTTTTTGAGGATGTTTCCAGTAGAGTGGACAAGGGAGAACCAGTTGATGTGGTATATTTGGACTTTCAGAAGGCTTTCGACAAGGTCCCACACAAGAGATTGATGTGCAAAGTTAAAGCACATGGGATTTGGGGTAGTGTGCTGACATGGATTGAGAACTGGTTGTCAGACAGGAAACAAAGAGTAGGAGTAAATGGGTACTTTTCAGAATGGCAGGCAGTGACTAGTGGGGTACCGCAAGGTTCTGTGCTGGGGCCCCAGCTGTTTACATTGTACATTAATGATTTAGACGAGGGGATTAAATGTAGTATCTCCAAATTTGCGGATGACACTAAGTTGGGTGGCAGTGTGAGCTGCGAGGAGGATGCTATGAGGCTGCAGAACGACTTGGATAGGTTAGGTGAGTGGGCAAAGGCATGGCAGATGAAGTATAATGTGGATAAATGTGAGGTTATCCACTTTGGTGGTAAAAACAGAGAGACAGACTATTATCTGAATGGTGACAGATTAGGAAAAGGGGAGGTGCAAAGTGACCTGGGTGTCATGGTACATCAGTCATTGAAGGTTGGCATGCAGGTACAGCAGGCCGTGAAGAAAGCAAATGGCATGTTGGCCTTCATAGCGAGGGGATTTGAGTACAGGAGCAGGGAGGTGTTGCTACAGTTGTATAGGGCCTTGGTGAGGCCACACCTGGAGTATTGTGTACAGTTTTGGTCTCCTAACCTGAGGAAGGACATTCTTGCTATTGAGGGAGTGCAGCGTAGGTTCACCAGACTGATTCCCGGGATGGCGGGACTGACCTATCAAGAAAGACTGGATCAACTGGGCTTGTATTCACTGGAGTTCAGAAGAATGAGAGGGGAGCTCATGGAAACGTTTAAGATTCTGAAGGGGTTAGACAGGTTAGATGCAGGAAGAATGTTCCCAATGTTGGGGAAGTCCAGAACCAGGGGACACAGTCTAAGGATAAGGGGTAAGCCATTTAGGACCGAGATGAGGAGGAACTTCTTCACCCAGAGAGTGGTGAACCTGTGGAATTCTCTACCACAGAAAGTTGTTGAGGCCAATTCACTAAATATATTCAAAAAGGAGTTAGATGTAGTCCTTACTAGTAGGGGGATCAAGGGGTATGGCGAGAAAGCAGGAATGTGGTACTGAAGTTGCATGTTCATCCATGAACTCATTGAATGGCGGTGCAGGCTAGAAGGGCCGAATGGCCTACTCCTGCACCTATTTTCTATGTTTCTATGTTTCTATGACTCTCTCTTCACGCCCCCCGACTCCCCCCAACTCTCTCTCCCCCCGACTCTTCCCCCAACTCTCTCTCTCCCCGACTCCCCCGACTCTCTCTCCCCCCGACTCTCCCCCCAACTCTCTCACTCCCCGACTCCCCCCGACTCTCTCTCCCCCCCGACTCTACCCCCAACTCTCTCTCTCCCCGAATCCCCTCGACTCTCACTCTCCCCGACTCCCCCCGACTCTCTCTCCCTCCCGACTCCCCCCAACTCTCCTCCCCGACACCCCCCAACTCTCTCTCTCCCCCGACTCCCCCCAACTCTCTCTCTCCCCGACTCCCTCCGACTCTCTCTCCCTCCCGACTCCCCCCAACTCTCTCCCCCCGACTCCCCCCAACTCTCTCTCACCCCCGACTCTCTCCCCCTACTCTCTCTCTCCCCGACTTCCCCCGACTCTCTCTCCCCACCGACTCTCCCACCGACTCTCTCTCCCCCCGACTCCACCCCGACTCTCTCCCCCGACTCTCTCCCCCGACTCTCCCCCCGACTCACTCCCCCGACTCTCTCTCACCGACTCCCCCCGACTCTCTCTCCCCACCGACTCTCCCACCGACTCTCTCTCCGCCCGACTCCGCCCCGGCTCTCTCCCCCGATTTTCTCCCCCGACTCTCCCCCTGACTCTCTCCCCCGACTCTCTCTCTCCCCGACTCCCCCGACTCTCTCTCCCCACCAACTCTCCCACCGACTCTCTCTCCCCCCGACTCCCCCCCGACTCTCCACCCACCGACTCTCCACCCCCCGCCTCTCCCCCACCGACTCCTCCCGACTCCCGCCCCCGATTCCCCATGGACTCTCCCCCTCGACTCTCAGCCCCGACTCTCCCCGACTATCTCCCACGACTCTCCCCCCGGCTCTCCCCAACTCTCTCTCCATGACTCTTTCTTCACGCCCCCCGACTCCCCCAACTCTCTCTCTCCCCAACTCCCCCGACTCTCTCTCTCCCCGACTCTCCTCCCAATTCTCTCCCTCCCCGACTCCCCCCGACCCTCTCTCTCCCCAACTCCCCCCGTCTCTCTCTCCCCGACTCCCCCCAACTCTCTCCCTCCACGACTCCTCCCAACTCTCTCTCTCCCCGACTCCCCCCGACTCTCTCTCCCCCTGACTCCCCACAACTCTCTCTCCCCCGACCCTCTCCCCTGACTCCCCCCAACTCTCTCTGTCCCCGACCCTCTCTTCACCCCCCCGACACCCCCCGACTCTCTCTCCCCCGACTCTCTCCCCCGACTCTCCCCCACCGACTCCCCCCCCGACTTCCCGCAACGCTCTCTCTCCCCGACTCTCTCTTCACCCCACCGACTACCCCTGACTCTCTCTCCCCCCCTACTCTCCCCCAGCTCTCTCTCCCCCCGACTTCCCCTCGACTCTCTCTTCACCCCCCGACTAACTCCAACTCTCATTTCACTCTCCCGACTCACACCCCACCTACTCCCCCCGCGACTCCCCTCTCTCCCCCCCGACTCTCCCCCCGACTCTCTCTCTCCCTGACTCCCCTCGACTCTCTCTCTCCCCGACTCCCCCCCGACTCTTTCTCTCCCTGACTCCCCCCAACTCTCTCTCTCCACAACTCCCCCTGACTCCCCCCGACTCTCTCTCTCCCCGACTCCCCCCCGACTCTCTCCCCCGACTCTCCCAACTCTCTCTCTCCACAACTCCCCCTGACTCCCCCCGACTCTCTCTCTCCCCGACTCCCCCCCGACTCTCTCCCCCGACTTTCCCCAACTCTCTCTCTCCACAACTCCCCCTGACTCCCCCCAACTCTCTCTCTTCCCGACTCTCTCCCCGACTCTCCCTCCGACTATCTCTCCCTCCGACTATCTCTCCCCCCGAATCTCTCTCCTGACTCTCTCTCCCGACTCTCTCTCCTGACTCTCTCCCGGACTCTCCCCCCGCGACTCTCCCCTCCCTGACTCCCCCGTCGACTCTACTCCCGACTCTCCCCTCGACTCCCACCCCGACTCGCCCCCGACTACCCACAACTCTCTCTCTACCCGGCTCTCCCCCGACTATCTCTCCCTCCGACTCTCTCTCCCCTCGACTCTCCCCCCAGACTCTCCCCACGACACCCCCCCCGATTCTACCCCCCCCCGACTCTCCCCCCGTTACCCTCCACGCCGACTCTCTCTCACCGATTCTCCCCACCCGACTCCCCCCCGACTCCACCCCGACTCTCCCCCCTCGACTCTCCCCGCCGACTCTCCCCACCGAATCTCTCTTCCCCCGACTCCCCTCCGGACTCTCCGCCCGACTCTCGCCCGACTCTCCCCCGACTCTCGCCCGACTCTCCCCCGCCTCTCCGCCCGACTCTCGCCCGACTCTCCCCCGACTCTCGCCCGACTCTCCCCTGGACTCTCCCCCCGACTCCCCCCAACTCGCCCCCGATTCCCCCCGACTCCCCCCTCGACTCCCCCCTTGACTCCCACTTCAACTCCCCCCCTCAACTCTCCCCCTCGATTCTCCCCTCGACTCCCCCTTGACTCTCCCCCCCGATTCCCCGCTTGACTCTACCCCCCGACTCCCCCCCCGACTCCCCCCTTGAATCTCCCCCCTCGACTCTCCCCCGACACTCCCCCATCACCCTCCCCGCCGACTCTCTCTCCCCGACTCCCCCCCGACTCCCCCCCCGACTCCAACCCCCCGACTCCCCCCGACTCTCCCCCCCGACTCTCCCCACCGACACTCCCCCCGACTCTCCCCCCCGACCCTCTCCCCCGACTCCCCTCCGACTCTCTCGCCCCCGACTCTCCCCCCTGACTCTCCCCGCCGACTCTCTCTCCCCCAGACTCTCCCCCCGACCCTCCACCCCCCGACTCTCCCCCCCGACTCTCCCCCCGACTCTCCCCCTCGACTATCCCCCTGACTCTCCCCCCGACTCTCTCCCCCTGACTCTCTCTCCCCCCCGACTCTCCCCCCGACTCTCCCCCTCGACTATCCCCCTGACTCTCCCCCCGACTCTCTCCCCCTGACTCTCTCTCCCCCCCGACTCTCTCCCCCCCCAACTCTCTCCCCCCCCGACTCTCCCCGCCGACTCTCCACCCTCAACTCTCTCCCCCCTGACTCTCCCCCCCGACTCTCCCTGCCAACTCTCTCATCCCCCGACTCCCCCGCGACTCCCCTCCGACTCCCCCTCCATGACTCTCCCCTCAAACTCTCTCCACCCCAACTCTCCACACCCCGACTCCCGCCGACTCCCCCACAGCTCTCACCCCCGACTCTCTCCCCCGACTCTCTCTCCTCCCTACTCTCCCCCAGCTCTCTCTCCCCCGGACTCCCCCCGACTCTCACTTCACTCCCCCGATTCACCTCCCCACCGACTCCCCCCGCGATTCCCCTCTTTTTCCCCCTCCCGACTCTCCCCCCCAGACACCCCTGACTCTCCCTCCACGACTCTCCTCCCCAAGACCCCCCCGTCTCTCCCCGCCCGACTCCCCCCCGACTCTCCCCGCCGACTCCCTGCCCGACTCTATTTCCCATCCCAACTCCCTATCCTCCCGACTCTCCCCCACCGACTCTCCCCCCCGACTCTCCCCCCCCGACTCTCCCCCCCGACACCCCCCAACTCTCTCTCTCCCCGACTCTCCCCCGACTATCTCTCCCCCCGACTATCTCTCCCACCGACTCTCTCTCCCCCCGACTCGCTCTCCCGACTCTCTCTCCCGACTCTCTCTCCCGGACTCTCCCCCCGTGACTCTCCCCTCCACGACTCTCCCCTCCCAACTCTCCAGATCCCGACTCGCCCCCAATTCCCCCCCGACTCCCCCCAACTCTCTCTCTCACCGACTCTCCCCCCCGACTCCACCCCGACTCCACCCCGACTCTCCCCCATCGACTCTCCCCGCCGACTCTCCCCCTGACTCTCCCCCGACTCTCCCCCCTGACTCTCCCCCTGACGCTCCCCCTTGACTCTCCCACCGACTCTACCCCCCGATTCCCCTCCGACTCCCCCCGACTCTCTCCCACGACTCTCCCCCCGACTCTCCCCAACTCTCTCTCTCCATGACTCTTTCTTCACGCCCCCCGACTCCCCCAACTCTCTCTTTCCCCGACTCCCCCCGACTCTCTCTCTCCCCGACTCCCCCCAACTCTCTCTCTCCCCAACTCCCCCCGACTCTCTCTCTCCCCAACTCCCCCCGACTCTCTCTCTCCCCAACTCCCCACAACTCTCTCTCCCCCCCGACATTCTCCCCTGACTCCCCCCGACTCTCCCCCCCGACTCACCCCCCCGACTCCCCCCAACTCTCTCTCTCCCCGACTCTCCCTCCGACTATCTCTCCCTCCGACTATCTCTCCCCCCGACTCCACCCCGACTCTCCCCCCTCGACTCTCCCCGCCGACTCTCCCCACCGAATCTCTCTTCCCCCGACTCCCCTCCCGACTCTCCGCCCGACTCTCGCCCGACTCTCCCCCGACTCTCCCCCGACTCTCCCCCCGACTCTCCCCCCCAGACTCTCCCCACGACACCCCCCCCGATTCTACCCCCCTATCTTCCCCCCGACTCTCCCCCCGTTACCCTCCCCGCCGACTCTCTCTCACCGATTCTCCCCACCCGACTCCCCCCCCCGACTCCACCCCGACTCTCCCCCGTCGACTCTCCCCGCCGACTCTCCCCACCGAATCTCTCTCCCCCCGACTCCCCTCCCGACTCTCCGCCCGACTCTCGCCCGACTCTCCCCCGACTCTCCCCCCGACTCTCCCCCCGACTCTCCACACCCCGCCTCTCTACCACCGACTCCACCGACTCCCGCCCCCGACTCCCCCCTGGATTCTCCCCTCGATTCTCCCCTCGACTCCCCCTTGACTCTCCCCCCCGATTCCCCGCTTGACTCTCCCCCCCGACTCACCCCCCGACTCCCCCCTTGAATCTCCCCCCTCGACTCTCCCCCGACACTCCCCCATCACCCTCCCCGCCGACTCTCTCTCCCCGACTCCCCCCCCGACTCCCCCCGACTCTCCCCCCCGACTCTCCCCACCGACTCTCCCCACCGACTCTCTCTCCCCCCGACCCTCTCCCCCGACTCCCCTCCGACTCTCTCGCCCCCGACTCTCCCCCCTGACTCTCCCCGCCGACTCTCTCTCCCCCAGACTCTCCCGCCAACCCTCCACCCCCCGACACTCCACCCCCCGACTCTCCCCCCCGACTCTCCCCCCTGACTCTCCCCCTCGACTATCCCCCTGACTCTCCCCCCGACTCTCTCCCCCTGACTCTCTCTCCCCCCGACTCTCTCCCCCCCCGACTCTCCCCGCCGACTCTCCCCCCTCAACTCTCCCCCCCCCCGACTCTCCCCGCCGACTCTCCCCCCTCAACTCTCTCCCCCCGACTCCCCCGCGACTCCCCCTCCGTGACTCTCCCCTCAAACTCTCTCCACCCCAACTCTCCACACCCCGACTCCCGCCGACTCCCCCACAGCTCTCACCCTCGACTCTCTCCCCCGACGCTCTCTCCTCCCTACTCTCCCCCAGCTCTCTCTCCCGCGGACTCCCCCCGACTCTCACTTCACTCCCCCGACTCACCTCCCCATCGACTCCTCCCGCGATTCCCCTCTTTTTCCCCCTCCCGACTCTCCCCCCCAGACACCCCTGACTCTCCCTCCACGACTCTCCTCCCCAAGACCCCCCCGACTCTCCCCGCCGACTCCCTGCCCGACTCTATTTCCCATCCCAACTCCCTGCCTCCCGACTCTCCCCCACCGACTCTCCCCCCCCGACTCTCCCCCCCGACACCCCCCAACTCTCTCTCTCCCCGACTCTCCCCCGACTATCTCTCCCACCGACTCTCTCTCCCCCCGACTCTCTCTCCCGACTCTCTCTCCCGACTCTCTCTCCCGGACTCTCCCCCCGTGACTCTCCCCTCCCCGACTCTCCCCTCCCAACTCTCCAGATCCCGACACGCCCCCAATTCCCCCCCGACTCCCCCCAACTCTCTCTCTCACCGACTCTCCCCACCGACTCCCCCCCGACTCCACCCCGACTCTCCCCCATCGACTCTCCCCGCCGACTCTCCCCCTGACTCTCCCCCGACTCTCCCCCTGACTCTCCCCCTGACGCTCCCCCCTGACTCTCCCACCGACTCTACCCCCCGATTCCCCTCCGACTCCCCCCGACTCTCTCCCACGACTCTCCCCCATCGACTCTCCCCGCCGACTCACCCAACTCTTTCTTCACGCCCCCCGACTCCCCCAACTCACTCTTTCCCCGACTCCCCCCGACTCTCTCTCTCCCCGACTCCCCCCAACTCACTCTTTCCCCGACTCCCCCCAACTCACTCTTTCCCCGACTCCCCCCGACTCTCTCTCTCCCCGACTCCCCCCAACTCACTCTTTCCCCGACTCCCCCCAACTCACTCTTTCCCCGACTCCCCCCAACTCACTCTTTCCCCGACTCCCCCCGACTCTCTCTCTCCCCGACTCCCCCCAACTCACTCTTTCCCCGACTCCCCCCGACTCTCTCTCTCCCCGACTCCCCCCAACTCACTCTTTCCCCGACTCCCCCCAACTCACTCTTTCCCCGACTCCCCCCAACTCACTCTTTCCCCGACTCCCCCCGACTCTCTCTCTCCCCGACTCCCCCCAACTCACTCTTTCCCCGACTCCCCCCAACTCACTCTTTCCCCGACTCCCCCCAACTCACTCTTTCCCCGACTCCCCCCGACTCTCTCTCTCCCCGACTCCCCCCAACTCACTCTTTCCCCGACTCCCCCCGACTCTCTCTCTCCCCAACTCTCCCCGACTCTCTCTCTCCCCAACTCCTCCCGACTCTCTCTCTCCCCAACTCACCCCGACTCTCTCTCTCCCCAACTCCCCCCGACTCTCTCTTTCCCCGACTCCCCCCGACTCTCTCTCTCCCCGACTCACCCCGACTCTCTCTCTCCCCAACTCCCCCCGACTCTCTCTTTCCCCGACTCCCCCCGACTCTCTCTCTCCCCGACTCACCCCGACTCTCTCTTTCCCCGACTCCCCCCGACTCTCTCTCTCCCCGACTCACCCCGACTCTCTCTCTCCCCGACTCCCCCCGACTCTCTCTCTCCCCGACTCACCCCGACTCTCTCTCTCCCCGACTCCCCACAACTCTCTCTCTCCCCAACTCCCCACAACTCTCTCTCCCCCCCGACATTCTCCCCTGACTCCCCCTGACTCTCTCTCCCCGCGACTCTCCCCCCCGACTCTCCCCCCCGACTCTCCCCCCGAATCTCCCCCCGACACTCCACACCCCGCCTCTCCCCCACCGACTCCTCCCGAATCCCGCCTCGGCTCCCCCCGACTCCCTCCAACTCTCTCTCTGCCCGACTCCCCCCGACTCTCTCTCTCCCCAACTCTCCCCGACTCTCTCTCTCCCCAACTCCCCCCGACTCTCTCTCTCCCCGACTCCCTCCGTCTCTCTCTCTCCCCGACTCCCCCCGACTCTCTCTCCCCCCGACTCTCTCTCTCCCCGACTGCCCCCGACTCTCTCTCTCCCCGACTGCGCCCGACTCACTCTCTCCCTGACTCTCTCCCCCGGCTCTCTCCCCCGACTCTGTCCGCCGACTCTCCCCCACCGACTCCCCCACCCCGACTCCCCCCGACTCTCTCTTCACCCCCGACTCTCCTCTCCAACCCTCTCTCCCCCGACTCTCCCCCCCGACTCTCCCCCTGACTCTCCACCCCCTGCCTCAACCCCACTGACTCCCCATGACTCCCGCCCCCGGCTCCCCCTGGACTCTCCCCCTGGACACTCCCCCCCGACTCCCCCCGCCTCTCTCCCCCGACTCTCCCCCCGATACTCCCCAACTCTCTCTCTCCATGACTCTCTCTTCACGCCCCCGACTCCCCCAACTCTCTCGCCCCCCGACTCTCCCCTCAACTCTCTCTCTCCCCGACTCCCCCCGACTCTCTCTCCCCCCGACTCTCCCCCCAACTCTCTCACTCCCCGACTCCCCCCGACACTCTCTCTCCCCGACTCCCCCCGACTCTCTCTCTCCCCGACTCCCCCCGACTCTCTCTCTCCCCGACTCCCCCCAACTCTCACTTTCCCCGACTCCCCCCGACTATCTCTCTCCCCGACTCCCCCCGACTCTCTCTCCCCCGACTCTCCCCCCGATACTCCCCAACTCTCTCTCTCCATGACTCTCTCTTCACGCCCACGACTCCCCCCAACTCTCTCTCCCCCCGACTCTCCCCTCAACTCTCAATCTCCCCGACTCCCCCCGACTCTCTCTCTCCCCGACTCCCCCCGACTCTCTATCTCCCCGACTCCCCCCGACTCTCTCTCTCCCCGACTCCCCTCAACTCTCTCTCTCCCCGACTCCCGCCGACTATCTCTCTCCCCTACTGCCCCTGACTCTATCTCCCCGACTCCCACCGACTCTCTCTCTCCCCGACTCCCCCCGACTCTCTCTCTCCCCGACTCCCCGCAACTCTCTCTCCCCCCCCGACTCTCTCCCCCGACTCTCTCTCTCCCCGACTCCCCCCGACACTCTCTCTCCCCGACTCCCCCCGACTATCTCTCTCCCCGACTCCCCCCGACTCTCCCTCCCCCCGACTCCCCCGACACTCTCTCCACCACTCTCCCCCCCGAATCTCTCGCCCCGACTCTCCCCCCCCGACTCTCCCCCCCCGTCTCTCCCCCCCCGACTCTCGAACCCCTCGCCTCTCCCCCACCGACTCCTCCCGACTCCCGCCCCCGATTCCCCATGGAATCTCCCCCTCGACTATCCCCCCCGATTCCCCTCCGACTCCCGCCGACTCTCTCCCACGACTCTCCCCCCGACTCTCCCCCACTCTCTCTCTCCATGACTCTTTCTTCACGCACCCCGACTCCCCACAACTCTCTCTCTCCCCACCTCCCCCCGACTCTCTCTCTCCCCGACTCTCCTCCCAATTCTCTCTCTCCCCGACTCCCCCCTTCTCTCTCTCTCCCCGACTCTCCTCCCAATTCTCTCTCTCCCCAACTCCCCCCGACTCTCTATCTCCCCAACTCCCCCCGACTCTCTCTCTCCCCGACTCTCTCTCTCCCCAACTCCCCCCGACTTTCTCTCTCCCCAACTCCCCACAACTCTCTCTCCCCCCCGACATTCTCCCCTGACTCCCCCTGACTCTCTCTCCCCACGACTCTCCCCCCCGACTCTCACCCCCGACTCTTCCCCCCGACTCTCCCCCCGAATCTCCCCCCGACACTCCACACCCCGCCTCTCCCCCACCGACTCCTCCCGAATCCCGCCCCCGATTCCCCATGGAATCTCCCCCTCGACTCTCCCCCCCGATTCCCCTCCGACTCCCCCCGACTCTCTCCCACGACTCTCCCCCCGACTCTCCCCAACTCTCTCTCTCCATGACTCTTTCTTCACGCCCCCCGACTCCCCCAACTCTCTCTCTCCCAAACTCCCCCCGTCTCTCTCTCTCCCCGACTCTCCTCCCAATTCTCTCTCTCCCCAACTCCCCCAGACTCTCTCTCTCCCCAACTCCCCCCGACTCTCTCTCTCCCCGACTCCCCCCGACTCTCTCTCTCCCCGACTCCCTCCGTCTCTCTCTCTCCCCGACTCCCCCCGACTCTCTCTCCCCCCGACTCTCTCTCTCCCCGACTGCGCCCGACTCACTCTCTCCCTGACTCTCTCCCCCGGCTCTCTCCCCCGACTTTCTCCCCCGACTCTCCCCCACCGACTCCCCCCCCCGACTCCCCCCGACTCTCTCTTCACCCCCCGACTCTCCTCTCCGACCCTCTCTCCCCCCGACTCTACCACCGACTCTCCCCCCCAACTCTCCCCCCGACTCTCCACCCCCTGCCTCTCCCCCACCGACTCCCCATGACTCCCGCCCCCGACTCCCCCTGGACTCTCCCCCTGGACACTCCCCCCCGACTCCCCCCGTCTCTCTCCCCCGACTCTCCCCCCGATACTCCCCAACTCTCTCTCTCCATGATTCTCTCTTCACGCCTCCCGACTCCCCCCAACTCTCTCACTCCCCGACTCCCCCCGACTCTCTCTCCCCCCGACTCCCCCCGACTCTCTCTCCCACCGACTCCCCCCGACTCTCTCACTCCACGACTGCCCCCGACTCTCTCTCCCCCCGACTCTTCCCTCAACTCTCTCACTCCCCGACTCCCCCCGACTCTCTCTCCCCCCGACTCTCCCCCCAACTCTCGCTCTCCCCGACTCCCCCCGACTCTCTCTCTCCCCGACTCTACCCCCGACTCTCTCTCTCCCCGACTCCCCCCGTCTCTCTCTCTCCCCGACTCCCCTTAACTCTCTCTCTCCCCGACTCCCCCCGACTCTCTCTCTCCCCGACTCCCCCCAACTCTCTCTCTCCCCGACTCCCCCCAACTCTCTCTCTCCCCGACTCCCTCCCACTCTCTCTCTCCCCGACTCCCCCCGACTATCTCTCTCCCCGACTCCCCCCGACTCTCTCTCTCCCCGACTCCCACCGACTCTCTCTCTCCCCGACTCCCCCCGACTCTCTCTCTCTCCCCGACTCCCCGCAACTCTCTCTCCCCCCCCGACTCTCTCCCCCGACTCTCTCTCTCCCCGACTCCCTCCCACTCTCTCTCTCCCCGACTCCCCCCGACTCTCTCTCTCCCCGACTCCCCTTAACTCTCTCTCTCCCCGACTCCCCCCGACTCTCTCTCTCCCCGACTCCCCCCGACTCTCTCTCCCCCCGACTCCCCCCGACTCTCTCACTCCACGACTCCCCCCGACTCTCTCTCTCCCCGACTCCCCCCTACTCTCTCTCTCCCCGACTCCCCTTAACTCTCTCTCTCCCCGACTCCCCCCGACTCTCTCTCTCCCCGACTCCCCCCAACTCTCTCTCTCCCCGACTCCCCCCAACTCTCTCTCTCCCCGACTCCCTCCCACTCTCTCTCTCCCCGACTCCCCCCGACTATCTCTCTCCCCGACTCCCCCCGACTCTCTCTCTCCCCGACTCCCACCGACTCTCTCTCTCCCCGACTCCCCCCGACTCGCTCTCTCCCCGACTCCCCGCAACTCTCTCTCCCCCCCCGACTCTCTCCCCCGACTCTCTCTCTCCCCGACTCCCCCCGACTCTCTCTCCTCCTGACTCTCTCTCCCCACCGACTCTCCCACCGACTCTCCCTCCCCCCGACTCCCCCGACACTCTCCCCACGACTCTCCCTCCCGACTCTCACCCCCGCCTCTCCCCCACCGACTCCTCCCGACTCCCGCCCCCCGATTCCCCATGGAATCTCCCCCTCGACTCTCCCCCCCGATTCCCCTCCGACTCCCCCCGACTCTCTCCCACGACTCTCCCCCCGACTCTCCCCCACTCTCTCTCTCCATGACTCTTTCTTCACGCCCCCCGTCTCCCCCAACTCTCTCTCTCCCCAACTCCCCCCGACTCTCTTTCTCCCCGACTCTCCTCCCAATTCTCTCTCTCGCCGACTCCCCCCCGACTCTCTCTCTCCCCAACTCCCCCCGTCTCTCTCTCTCCCAAACTCCCCCCGACTCTCTCTCTCCCCGACTCCCCCCGACTCTCTCTCTCCCCGACTCCCCCAACTCTCTCTCTCCCAAACTCCCCCCGTCTCTCTCTCTCCCCGACTCTCCTCCCAATTCTCTCTCTCCCCAACTCCCCCAGACTCTCTCTCTCCCCAACTCCCCCCGACTCTCTCTCTCCCCGACTCCCCCCGACTCTCTCTCTCCCCGACTCCCTCCGTCTCTCTCTCTCCCCGACTCCCCCCGACTCTCTCTCCCCCCGACTCTCTCTCTCCCCGACTGCGCCCGACTCACTCTCTCCCTGACTCTCTCCCCCGGCTCTCTCCCCCGACTCTCTCCCCCGACTCTCCCCCACCGACTCCCCCCCCGACTCCCCCCGACTCTCTCTTCACCCCCCGACTCTCCTCTCCGACCCTCTCTCCCCCCGACTCTACCCCCGACTCTCCCCCCCAACTCTCCCCCCGACTCTCCACCCGCTGCCTCTCCCCCACCGACTCCCCATGACTCCCGCCCCCGACTCCCCCTGGACTCTCCCCCTGGACACTCCCCCCCGACTCCCCCCGTCTCTCTCCCCCGACTCTCCCCCCGATACTCCCCAACTCTCTCTCTCCATGACTCTCTCTTCACGCCTCCCGACTCCCCCCAACTCTCTCACTCCCCGATTCCCCCCGACTCTCTCTCCCCCCGACTCCCCCCGACTCTCTCTCCCACCGACTCCCCCCGACTCTCTCACTCCACGACTGCCCCCGACTCTCTCTCCCCCCGACTCTTCCCTCAACTCTCTCACTCCCCGACTCCCCCCGACTCTCTCTCCCCCCGACTCTCCCCCCAACTCTCGCTCTCCCCGACTCCCCCCGACTCTCTCTCTCCCCGACTCTACCCCGACTCTCTCTCTCCCCGACTCCCCCCGACTCTCTCTCTCCCCGACTCCCCTTAACTCTCTCTCTCCCCGACTCCCCCCGACTCTCTCTCTCCCCGACTCCCCCCAACTCTCTCTCTCCCCGACTCCCCCCAACTCTCTCTCTCCCCGACTCCCTCCCACTCTCTCTCTCCCCGACTCCCCCCGACTATCTCTCTCCCCGACTCCCCCCGACTCTCTCTCTCCCCGACTTCCACCGACTCTCTCTCTCCCCGACTCCCCCCGACTCGCTCTCTCCCCGACTCCCCGCAACTCTCTCTCCCCCCCCGACTCTCTCCCCCGACTCTCTCTCTCCCCGACTCCCCCCGACTCTCTCTCCTCCTGACTCTCTCTCCCCACCGACTCTCCCACCGACTCTCCCTCCCCCCGACTCCCCCCGACACTCTCCCCACGACTCTCCCTCCCGACTCTCACCCCCGCCTCTCCCCCACCGACTCCTCCCGACTCCCGCCCCCCAGATTCCCCATGGAATCTCCCCCTCGACTCTCCCCCCCGATTCCCCTCCGACTCCCCCCGACTCTCTCCCACGACTCTCCCCCCGACTCTCCCCCACTCTCTCTCTCCATGACTCTTTCTTCACGCCCCCCATCTCCCCCAACTCTCTCTCTCCCCAACTCCCCCCGACTCTCTCTCTCCCCGACTCTCCTCCCAATTCTCTCTCTCGCCGACTCCCCCCCGACTCTCTCTCTCCCCAACTCCCCCCGTCTCTCTCTCTCCCAAACTCCCCCCGACTCTCTCTCTCCCCGACTCCCCCCGACTCTCTCTCTCCCCGACTCTCCTCCCAATTCTCTCTCTCCCCAACTCCCCCCGACTCTCTCCCCAACTCCCCCCGACTCTCTCTCTCCCCGACTCCCCCCGACTCTCTCTCTCCCCAACTCCCCCCGACTCTCTCTCTCCCCGACTCCCCCCGTCTCTCTCTCTCCCTGACTCTCCCCCTAACTCTCTCTCCCCCCGACTCTCTTCCCCCCGACTCTCCACCCGACTCCCCCCGACTCTCTCTCTCCCCGACTGCGCCCGACTCACTCTCTCCCTGACTCTCTCCCCGGCTCTCTCCCCCGACTCTGTCCGCCGACTCTCCCACACCGACTCCCCCCCCCCCGACTCCACCCGACGCTCTCTTCACCCCCCGACTCTCCTCTCCGACCCTCTCTCCCCCCGACTCTCCCCCCGACTCTCCCCCCGACTCTCCACCCCCTGCCTCTCCCCCACTGACTCCCCATGACTCCCGCCCCCGACTCCCCCTGGACTCTCCCCCTGGACACTCCCCCCCGACTTCCCCCGTCTCTCTCCCCCGACTCTCCCCCCGATACTCCCCAACTCTCTCTCTCCATGACTCTCTCTTCACGCCCACGACTCCCCCCAACTCTCTCTCCCCCCGACTCTCCCCTCAACTCTCTCTCTCCCCGACTCTCTCTCTCCCCGACTCCCCCCGACTATCTCTCTCCCCGACTCACCCCTCAACTCTCTCTCTCCCCGACTCCCCCCGACTCTCTCTCCCCCCGACTCTCCCCTCAACTCTCTCTCTCCCCGACTCCCCCCGACTCTCTCTCCCCCCGACTCTCCCCCCAACTCTCTCTCTCCGCGACTCCCCCCGACTCTCTCTCTCCCCGACTCCCCCCGACTATCTCTCTCCCCGACTCCCACCGACTCTCTCTCTCCCCGACTCCCCCCGACTCTCTCTCTCCCCGACTTCCCGCAACTCTCTCTCCCCCACGACTCTCTCCCCCGACTCTCTCTCTCCCCGACTCCCCCTGACTCTCTCTCCTCCTGACTCTCTCTCCCCACCGACTCTCCCTCCCCCCGACTCCCCCCGACACTCTCCCCACGACTCTACCCCCCGACTCTCCCCCCCGACGCTCCCCCCCCGACTCCCCCCCCGACTCCAACCCCCCGACTCCCCCCGTCTCTCCCCCGCGACTCTCCCCCCCGACTCTCCCCACCGACTCTCTCTTCCACCGACACTCCCCTCCGACTCTCTCGCCTCCGACTCTCCCCCCTGACTCTCCCCGCCGACTCTCTCTCCCCCCGACCCTCCACCCCCCGACTCTCCCCCCTGACCCTCCCCCCTGATTCTCCCCCTCGACTATCCCCCTGACTCTCCCCCCGACTCTCTCCCCCGACTCTCCCCCCCGCCGACTCTCTCCCCCACCGACTCTCTCCCCCCTCGACTCTCCCCCCGACTCTCCCCCTCCAACTCTCTCCCCCCTGACTCTCCCCCCCGACTCCCCCCGCTGACTCTCTCTCCCCGCGACTCCCCCGCGGCTCCCCTCCGACTCCCCCTCCGTGACTCTCCCCTCAAACTCTCTCCCCCCCAACTCTCCACATCCCGACTCCCGCCGACTCCCCCACAGCTCTCACCCCCAACTCTCTCCCCCGACTCTCTCTCCTCCCTACTCTCCCCCAGCTCTCTCTCCCCCCGACTCCCGCCGACTCTCACTTCACTCCCCCGACTCACTCTCCAAGAGAGGCGGGAGTCGAGAGAGGCGGCGGCCTATAAAAGGCTCAGCAGTCCGGGGAGCGTCGAGAGAGGCGGGAGTCGAGAGAGGCAGCGGCCTATAAAAGGCTCAGCAGTCCGGGGAGCGTCGAGAGAGGCGGGAGTCGAGAGAGGCAGCGGCCTATAAAAGGCTCAGCAGTCCGGGGAGCGTCGAGAGAGGCGGGAGTTGAGACACGTACCGGTGCAGCTCCAGCTGAGAGAAGTCAAAAAAGAAGTAGAAAGAAATCAAAAGGTGACGTCACAGCCAACGTGGTAAGTGATTGGCTGCTGATTGGTGAGTAGTTTTTCTTTTTCTTTATTAGTCAGTAACTTTTAACATTGTTGTCGGCAATTTAAGTGTATCTAAGGGTTAAGTCATGGCAGGACAGCTCGGTCACGTGATATGCTCCTCCTGTACCATGTGGGAACACAGGGACAACACCAGTGTCCCTGACGACTACATGTGCGGGAAGTGTGTCCACCTCCGGCTACTGACGGTCCGCGTTGCGGAGTTGGAGCTGAAGGTGGATTCACTCTGGAGCATCCACGATGCTGAGAATGACGTGAGTAGCACGTGTAGCTAGTTGGTCTTACTGCAGGAGAAGGGTCCACAGCCAGCGAGGGAATGGAAGACCAGCAGGAAGAGTAGTGCAAGGAAGGTAGTGCAGGGGTCCCCTGTGGTCATCCCCCTGCAAAACAGATACACCGCTTTGAGTACTGTTGAGGGGGATGACTCATCAGGGGAGGGCAGCAGCAGCCAAGTTCATGGCACCGTGGCTGGCTCTGTTGCACAGGAGGGCAGGAAAAAGAGTGGGAGAGCGATAGTGATAGGGGATTCGATTGTAAGGGGAATAGATAGGCGTTTCTGCGGCCGCAACCGAGACTCCAGGATGGTATGTTGCCTCCCTGGTGCAAGGGTCAAGGATGTCTCGGAGCGGGTGGAGGACATTCTAAAAAGGGAGGGAGAACAGCCAGTTGTCGTGGTGCACGTTGGTACCAATGACATAGGTAAAAAAAGGGATGAGTTCCTACGAAATGAATTTAAGGAGCTAGGAGCTAAATTAAAAAGTAGGACCTCAAAAGTAGTAATCTCAGGATTGCTACCAGTGCCACGTGCTAGTCAGAGTAGGAATCGCAGGATAGCTCAGATGAATACGTGGCTTGAGCAATGGTGCAGCAGGGAGGGATTCAAATTCCTGGGGCATTGGAACCGGTTCTGGGGGAGGTGGGACCAGTACAATCCGGACGGTCTGCACCTGGGAAGAATCGGAACCAATGTCCTCGGGGGAGTGTTTGCTAGTGCTGTTGGGGAGGAGTTAAACTAATATGGCAGGGGGATGGGAACCAATGCAGGGAGATAGAGGGAAACAAAAAGGAGGCAAAAACAAAAGACAGAAAGGAGATGAGGAAAAGTGGAGGGCAGAGAAACCCAAGGCAAAGAACAAAAAGGGCCATTGTACAGCAAAATTCTAAAAGGACAGAGGGTGTTAAAAAAACAAGCCTAAAGGCTTTGTGTCTTAATGCAAGGAGTATCCGCAATAAGGTGGATGAATTAACTGTGCAAATAGATGTTAACAAATATGATGTGATTGGGATTACGGAGACGTGGCTCCAGGATGAGCAGGGCTGGGAACTCAACATCCAGGGGTATTCAACATTCAGGAAGGATAGAATAAAAGGAAAAGGAGGTGGGGTAGCATTGCTGGTTAAGGAGGAGATTAAGGCAATAGTTAGGAAGGACATTAGCTTGGATGATGTGGAATCTATATGGGTAGAGCTGCAGAACACCAAAGGGCAAAAAACGTTAGTGGGAGTTGTGTACAGACCTCCAAACAGTAGTAGTGATGTTGGGGAGGGCATCAAACAGGAAATTAGGGGTGCGTGCAATAAAGGTGCAGCAGTTATAATGGGTGACTTTAATATGCACATAGATTGGGCTAACCAAACTGGAAGCAATACGGTGGAGGAGGATTTTCTGGAGTGCATAAGGGATGGTTTTTTAGACCAATATGTCGAGGAACCAACTAGAGGGGAGGCCATCTTAGACTGGGTGTTATGTAATGAGAAAGGATTAATTAGCAATCTCGTTGTGCAAGGCCCCTTGGGGAAGAGTGACCATAATATGGTGGAATTCTGCATTAGGATGGAGAATGAAACAGTTAATTCAGAGACCATGGTCCAGAACTTAAAGAAGGCTAACTTTGAAGGTATGAGGCGTGAATTGGCTGAGATGGATTGGCGAATGATACTTAAGGGGTTGACTGTGGATGGGCAATGGCAGACATTTAGAGACCGCATGGATGAACTACAACAATTGTACATTCCTGTCTGGCATAGAAATAAAAAAGGGAAGGTGGCTCAACCGTGGCTATCAAGGGAAATCAGGGATAGTATTAAAGCCAAGGAAGTGGCATACAAATTGGCCAGAAATAGCAGCGAACCTGGGGACTGGGAGAAATTTAGAACTCAGCAGAGGAGGACAAAGGGTTTGATTAGGGCAGGGAAAATGGAGTATGAGAAGAAGCTTGCAGGGAACATTAAGACGGATTGCAAAAGTTTCTATAGATATGTAAAGAGAAAAAGGTTAGTAAAGACAAATGTAGGTCCCCTGCAGTCAGAATCAGGGGAAGTCATAACGGGGAACAAAGAAATGGCGGACCAATTGAACAAGTACTTTGGTTCGGTATTCACGAAGGAGGACACGAACAACCTTCCGGTTATAAAAGGGGTCGGGGGGTCTAGTAAGGAGGAGGAACTGAGGGAAATCCTTATTAGCCGGGAAATTGTGTTGGGGAAATTGATGGGATTGAAGGCCGATAAATCCCCAGGGCCTGATGGACTGCATCCCAGAGTACTTAAGGAGGTGGCCTTGGAAATAGTGGATGCGTTGACAGTCATTTTCCAACATTCCATTGACTCTGGATCAGTTCCTATGGAGTGGAGGGTAGCCAATGTAACCCCACTTTTTAAAAAAGGAGGGAGAGAGAAAACAGGGAATTATAGACCGGTCAGCCTGACATCGGTAGTGGGTAAAATGATGGAATCAATTATTAAGGATGTCATAGCAGTGCATTTGGAAAGAGGTGACATGATAGGTCCAAGTCAGCATGGATTTGTGAAAGGGAAATCATGCTTGACAAATCTTCTGGAATTTTTTGAGGATGTTTCCAGTAGAGTGGATAAGGGAGAACCAGTTGATGTGGTATATTTGGACTTTCAGAAGGCGTTCAACAAGGTCCCACACAAGAGATTGATGTGCAAAGTTAGAGCACATGGGATTGGGGGTAGTGTACTGACATGGATTGAGAACTGGTTGTCAGACAGGAAGCAAAGAGTAGGAGTAAATGGGTACTTTTCAGAATGGCAGGCAGTGACTAGTGGGGTACCGCAAGGTTCTGTGCTGGGGCCCCAGCTGTTTACACTGTACATTAATGATTTAGATGAGGGGATTAAATGTAGTATCTCCAAATTTGCGGATGACACTAAGTTGGGTGGCAGTGTGAGCTGCGAGGAGGATGCTGTGAGGCTGCAGAGCGACTTGGATAGGTTGGGTGAGTGGGCAAATGCATGGCAGATGAAGTATAATGTGGATAAATGTGAGGTTATCCACTTTGGTGGTAAAAACAGAGAGACAGACTATTATCTGATTGGTGACAGATTAGGAAAAGGGGAGGTGCAAAGAGACCTGGGTGTCATGGTACATCAGTCATTGAAGGTTGGCATGCAGGTGCAGCAGGCGGTTAAGAAAGCAAATGGCATGTTGGCCTTCATAGCAAGGGGATTTGAGTACAGGGGCAGGGAGGTGTTGCTACAGTTGTACAGGGCATTGGTGAGGCCACACCTGGAGTATTGTGTACAGTTTTGGTCTCCTAACCTGAGGAAGGACATTCTTGCTATTGAGGGAGTGCAGCGAAGGTTCACCAGACTGATTCCCGGGATGGCGGGACTGACCTATCAAGAAAGACTGGATCAACTGGGCTTGTATTCACTGGAGTTCAGAAGAGTGAGAGGGAACCTCATAGAAACATATAAAATTCTGACAGGGTTAGACAGGTTAGATGCAGGAAGAATGTTCCCAATGTTGGGGAAGTCCAGAACCAGGGGTCACAGTCTAAGGATAAGGGGTAAGCCATTTAGGACCGAGATGCGGAGGAACTTCTTCACCCAGAGAGTGGTGAACCTGTGGAATTCTCTACCACAGAAAGTTGTTGAGGCCAATTCACTAAATATATTCAAAAAGGAGTTAGATGAGGTCCTTACTGCTAGGGGGATCAAGGGGTATGGCGAGAAAGCAGGAATGGGGTACTGAAGTTGCATGTTCAGCCATGAACTCATTGAATGGCGGTGCAGGCTAGAAGGGCCGAATGGCCTACTCCTGCACCTATTTTCTATGTTTCTATGACTCTCCTCCCGAACCCCCCCCGACTCCCCCAACTCTCTCTCTCCCCGACTCTCTCTTCACCCCACCGACTACCCCCGAATCTCTCTCCCCCAGCTCTCTCTCCCCCCGACTTCCCCTCGACTCTCTCTTCACCACCCGACTAACCCCAACTCTCACTTCACTCTCCCGACTCACACCCCACCAACTCCCCCCGCGATTCCCCTCTCTCCCCCCCGACTCTCCCCCCGACTCTCTCTCCCCCTGACTCCCCCCAACTCCCTTTCTTCCCGACTCCCCCCCGACTCTCTCCCCAGACTCTCCCCAACTCTCTCTCTCCCTAACTCCCCCTGACTCCCCCCAACTCTCTCTCTTCCCGATTCCCCCCCCGACTCTCTTCCCTGACTTTCCCCCCCGACTCTCCCCCCCGACTCTCCCCCCCGACTCTCACAGTGACTCTCCCCCGACTCTCCCCACGACATGCCCCCTGTTACTCTCCCCGCCGACTCTCTCTCCCCGACTCTCCCCCCTGACTCCGCCCCCCCGACTCTCCCGCCGACTCTCTCCCCTCCCGACGCTCCCCGCCGACACTCTTACCCCCCGACTCCCCCCCCGACTCTCGCCCCCCCCGACTCTCTCCCCACCCGACTCTCTCCCCCGCCGACTCTCCGCCCCCTCTCCCCCCCACTCTCCCCCCGGCTCTCCCTGCCGACTCCCCCCCATGACTCTCCCCTCAAACTCTCCCACCCCGACTCTCCCACCCCGACTCTCCCCCCGACTCTCCCCGCCAACTCTCCACCCCCCGCCTCTCCCCCACCGACTGCCCCACGACTCCCGCCCCCGACTCTCTCTCTCTCCCCAACGCACCCTGACTCCCCCCAACTCTCTCTCTCCCCGACTCCCCTACGACTCTCTCTCCCCCCGACTCTCCCCCCGACTCTCTCTCTCCCTGACGCCCCCCGACTCTCTCTCTCCCCGACTCCCCCCGACTCTCTCTCTCCCCAACTCCTCCCGACTCTCTCTCTCCCCGACTCACCCCGACTCTCTCTCTCCCCAACTCCCCCCGACTCTCTCTCTCCCCGACTCCCCCCGACTCTCTCTCTCCCCAACTCCCCACAACTCTCTCTCCCCCCCGACATTCTCCCCTGACTCCCCCTGACTCTCTCTCCCCGCGACTCTCCCCCCCGACTCTCCCCCCCGACTCTCCCCCCCGACTCTCCCCCCCGACTCTCCCCCCGAATCTCCCCCCGACACTCCACACCCCGCCTCTCCACCACCAACTCCCACGACTCCCGCCTCGGCTCCCCCCGACTCCCTCCGTCTCTCTCTCTCCCCGACTCCCCCCGACTCTCTCTCCCCCCGACTCTCTCTCTCCCCAACTGCGCCCGACTCACTCTCTCCCTGACTCTCTCCCCCGACTCTGTCCGCCGACTCTCCCCCACCGACTCCCCCACCCCGACTCCCCCCGACTCTCTCTTCACCCCCCGACTCTCCTCTCCAACCCTCTCTCCCCCGACTCTCCCCCCCGACTCTCCCCCTGACTCTCCACCCCCTGCCTCAACCCCACCGACTCCCCATGACTCCCGCCCCCGGCTCCCCCTGGACTCTCCCCCTGGACACTCCCCCCCGACTCCCCCCGCCTCTCTCCCCCGACTCTCCCCCCGATACTCCCCAACTCTCTCTCTCCATGACTCTCTCTTCACGCCCCCGACTCCCCCCAACTCTCTCGCCCCCCGACTCTCCCCTCAACTCTCTCTCTCCCCGACTCCCCCCGACTCTCTCTCCCCCCGACTCTCCCCCCAACTCTCTCACTCCCCGACTCCCCCCGACACTCTCTCTCCCCGACTCCCCCCGACTCTCTCTCTCCCCGACTCCCCCCGACTCTCTCTCTCCCCGACTCCCCCCAACTCTCACTTTCCCCGACTCCCCCCGACTATCTCTCTCCCCGACTCCCCCCGACTCTCTCTCCCCCGACTCTCCCCCCGATACTCCCCAACTCTCTCTCTCCATGACTCTCTCTTCACGCCCACGACTCCCCCCAACTCTCTCTCCCCCCGACTCTCCCCTCAACTCTCAATCTCCCCGACTCCCCCCGACTCTCTCTCTCCCCGACTCCCCCCGACTCTCTATCTCCCCGACTCCCCCCGACTCTCTCTCTCCCCGACTCCCCCCGACTATCTCTCTCCCCTACTGCCCCTGACTCTATCTCCCCGACTCCCACCGACTCTCTCTCTCCCCGACTCCCCCCGACTCTCTCTCTCCCCGACTCCCCGCAACTCTCTCTCCCCCCCCGACTCTCTCCCCCGACTCTCTCTCTCCCCGACTCCCCCCGACACTCTCTCTCCCCGACTCCCCCCGACTATCTCTCTCCCCGACTCCCCCCGACTCTCTCTCTCCCCGACTCCCCCCGACTCTCTCTCCTCCTGATTCTCTCTCCCCACCGACTCTCCCACCGACTCTCCCTCCCCCCGACTCCCCCGACACTCTCTCCACCACTCTCCCCCCCGAATCTCTCGCCCCGACTCTCCCCCCCCGACTCTCCCCCCCTGTCTCTCCCCCCCCGACTCTCGAACCCCTCGCCTCTCCCCCACCGACTCCTCCCGACTCCCGCCCCCGATTCCCCATGGACTCTCTCCCACGACTCTCCCCCCGACTCTCCCCCACTCTCTCTCTCCATGACTCTTTCTTCACGCACCCCGACTCCCCACAACTCTCTCTCTCCCCACCTCCCCCCGACTCTCTCTCTCCCCGACTCTCCTCCCAATTCTCTCTCTCCCCGACTCCCCCCTTCTCTCTCTCTCCCCGACTCTCCTCCCAATTCTCTCTCTCCCCAACTCCCCCCGACTCTCTATCTCCCCAACTCCCCCCGACTCTCTCTCTCCCCGACTCTCTCTCTCCCCAACTCCCCCCGACTTTCTCTCTCCCCAACTCCCCACAACTCTCTCTCCCCCCCGACATTCTCCCCTGACTCCCCCTGACTCTCTCTCCCCACGACTCTCCCCCCCGACTCTCACCCCCGACTCTTCCCCCCGACTCTCCCCCCGAATCTCCCCCCGACACTCCACACCCCGCCTCTCCCCCACCGACTCCTCCCGAATCCCGCCCCCGATTCCCCATGGAATCTCCCCCTCGACTCTCCCCCCCGATTCCCCTCCGACTCCCCCCGACTCTCTCCCACGACTCTCCCCCCGACTCTCCCCAACTCTCTCTCTCCATGACTCTTTCTTCACGCCCCCCGACTCCCCCAACTCTCTCTCTCCCAAACTCCCCCCGTCTCTCTCTCTCCCCGACTCTCCTCCCAATTCTCTCTCTCCCCAACTCCCCCAGACTCTCTCTCTCCCCAACTCCCCCCGACTCTCTCTCTCCCCGACTCCCCCCGACTCTCTCTCTCCCCGACTCCCTCCGTCTCTCTCTCTCCCCGACTCCCCCCGACTCTCTCTCCCCCCGACTCTCTCTCTCCCCGACTGCGCCCGACTCACTCTCTCCCTGACTCTCTCCCCCGGCTCTCTCCCCCGACTTTCTCCCCCGACTCTCCCCCACCGACTCCCCCCCCCGACTCCCCCCGACTCTCTCTTCACCCCCCGACTCTCCTCTCCGACCCTCTCTCCCCCCGACTCTACCACCGACTCTCCCCCCCAACTCTCCCCCCGACTCTCCACCCCCTGCCTCTCCCCCACCGACTCCCCATGACTCCCGCCCCCGACTCCCCCTGGACTCTCCCCCTGGACACTCCCCCCCGACTCCCCCCGTCTCTCTCCCCCGACTCTCCCCCCGATACTCCCCAACTCTCTCTCTCCATGATTCTCTCTTCACGCCTCCCGACTCCCCCCAACTCTCTCACTCCCCGACTCCCCCCGACTCTCTCTCCCCCCGACTCCCCCCGACTCTCTCTCCCACCGACTCCCCCGACTCTCTCACTCCACGACTGCCCCCGACTCTCTCTCCCCCCGACTCTTCCCTCAACTCTCTCACTCCCCGACTCCCCCCGACTCTCTCTCCCCCCGACTCTCCCCCCAACTCTCGCTCTCCCCGACTCCCCCCGACTCTCTCTCTCCCCGACTCTACCCCCGACTCTCTCTCTCCCCGACTCCCCCCGACTCTCTCTCTCCCCGACTCCCCTTAACTCTCTCTCTCCCCGACTCCCCCCGACTCTCTCTCTCCCCGACTCCCCCCAACTCTCTCTCTCCCCGACTCCACCCAACTCTCTCTCTCCCCGACTCCCTCCCACTCTCTCTCTCCCCGACTCCCCCCGACTATCTCTCTCCCCGACTCCCCCCGACTCTCTCTCTCCCCGACTCCCACCGACTCTCTCTCTCCCCGACTCCCCCCGACTCTCTCTCTCTCCCCGACTCCCCGCAACTCTCTCTCCCCCCCCGACTCTCTCCCCCGACTCTCTCTCTCCCCGACTCCCTCCCACTCTCTCTCTCCCCGACTCCCCCCGACTCTCTCTCTCCCCGACTCCCCTTAACTCTCTCTCTCCCCGACTCCCCCCGAATCTCTCTCTCCCCGACTCCCCCCGACTCTCTCTCCCCCCGACTCCCCCCGACTCTCTCACTCCACGACTCCCCCCGACTCTCTCTCTCCCCGACTCCCCCCGACTCTCTCTCTCCCCGACTCCCCCCAACTCTCTCTCTCCCCGACTCCCCCCAACTCTCTCTCCCCGACTCCCTCCCACTCTCTCTCCCCCGACTCCCCCCGACTATCTCTCTCCCCGACTCCCCCCGACTCTCTCTCTCCCCGACTCCCACCGACTCTCTCTCTCCCCGACTCCCCCCGACTCGCTCTCTCCCCGACTCCCCGCAACTCTCTCTCCCCCCCCGACTCTCTCCCCCGACTCTCTCTCTCCCCGACTCCCCCCGACTCTCTCTCCTCCTGACTCTCTCTCCCCACCGACTCTCCCACCGACTCTCCTTCCCCCCGACTCCCCCCGACACTCTCCCCACGACTCTCCCTCCCGACTCTCACCCCCGCCTCTCCCCCACCGACTCCTCCCGACTCCCGCCCCCCGATTCCCCATGGAATCTCCCCCTCGACTCTCCCCCCCGATTCCCCTCCGACTCCCCCCGACTCTCTCCCACGACTCTCCCCCCGACTCTCCCCCACTCTCTCTCTCCATGACTCTTTCTTCACGCCCCCCGTCTCCCCCAACTCTCTCTCTCCCCAACTCCCCCCGTCTCTCTCTCTCCCAAACTCCCCCCGACTCTCTCTCTCCCCGACTCCCCCCGACTCTCTCTCTCCCCGACTCCCCCAACTCTCTCTCTCCCAAACTCCACCCGTCTCTCTCTCTCCCCGACTCTCCTCCCAATTCTCTCTCTCCCCAACTCCCCCAGACTCTCTCTCTCCCCAACTCCCCCCGACTCTCTCTCTCCCCGACTCCCCCCGACTCTCTCTCTCCCCGACTCCCTCCGTCTCTCTCTCTCCCCGACTCCCCCCGACTCTCTCTCCCCGACTCTCTCTCTCCCCGACTGCGCCCGACTCACTCTCTCCCTGACTCTCTCCCCCGGCTCTCTCCCCCGACTTTCTCCCCCGACTCTCCCCCACCGACTCCCCCCCCGACTCCCCCCGACTCTCTCTTCACCCCCCGACTCTCCTCTCCGACCCTCTCTCCCCCCGACTCTACCCCCGACTCTCCCCCCCAACTCTCCCGCCGACTCTCCACCCCCTGCCTCTCCCCCACCGACTCCCCATGACTCCCGCCCCCGACTCCCCCTGGACTCTCCCCCTGGACACTCCCCCCCGACTCCCCCCGTCTCTCTCCCCCGACTCTCTCCCCGATACTCCCCAACTCTCTCTCTCCATGATTCTCTCTTCACGCCTCCCGACTCCCCCCAACTCTCTCACTCCCCGACTCCCCCCGACTCTCTCTCCCCCCGACTCCCCCCGACTCTCTCTCCCACCGACTCCCCCGACTCTCTCACTCCACGACTGCCCCCGACTCTCTCTCCCCCCGACTCTTCCCTCAACTCTCTCACTCCCCGACTCCCCCCGACTCTCTCTCCCCCCGACTCTCCCCCCAACTCTCGCTCTCCCCGACTCCCCCTGACTCTCTCTCTCCCCGACTCTACCCCCGACTCTCTCTCTCCCCGACTCCCCCCGACTCTCTCTCTCCCCGACTCCCCTTAACTCTCTCTCTCCCCGACTCCCCCCGACTCTCTCTCTCCCCGACTCCCCCCAACTCTCTCTCTCCCCGACTCCCCCCAACTCTCTCTCTCCCCGACTCCCTCCCACTCTCTCTCTCCCCGACTCCCCCCGACTATCTCTCTCCCCGACTCCCCCCGACTCTCTCTCTCCCCGACTCCCACCGACTCTCTCTCTCCCCGACTCCCCCCGACTCTCTCTCTCTCCCCGACTCCCCGCAACTCTCTCTCCCCCCCCGACTCTCTCTCTCCCCGACTCCCTCCCACTCTCTCTCTCCCCGACTCCCCCCGACTCTCTCTCTCCCCGACTCCCCTTAACTCTCTCTCTCCCCGACTCCCCCCGACTCTCTCTCTCCCCGACTCCCCCCGACTCTCTCTCCCCCGACTCCCCCCGACTCTCTCACTCCACGACTCCCCCCGACTCTCTCTCTCCCCGACTCCCCCCGACTCTCTCTCTCCCCGACTCCCCTTAACTCTCTCTCTCCCCGACTCCCCCCGACTCTCTCTCTCCCCGACTCCCCCCAACTCTCTCTCTCCCCGACTCCCCCCAACTCTCTCTCCCCGACTCCCTCCCACTCTCTCTCTCCCCGACTCCCACCGACTATCTCTCTCCCCGACTCCCCCCGACTCTCTCTCTCCCCGACTCCCACCGACTCTCTCTCTCCCCGACTCCCCCCGACTCGCTCTCTCCCCGACTCCCCGCAACTCTCTCTCCCCCCCCGACTCTCTCCCCCGACTCTCTCTCTCCCCGACTCCCCCCGACTCTCTCTCCTCCTGACTCTCTCTCCCCACCGACTCTCCCACCGACTCTCCCTCCCCCCGACTCCCCCCGACACTCTCCCCACGACTCTCCCTCCCGACTCTCACCCCCGCCTCTCCCCCACCGACTCCTCCCGACTCCCGCCCCCCGATTCCCCATGGAATCTCCCCCTCGACTCTCCCCCCCGATTCCCCTCCGACTCCCCCCGACTCTCTCCCACGACTCTCTCCCCGACTCCCCCCGACTCTCTCTCCCCCCGACTCCCCCCGACTCTCTCACTCCACGACTCCCCCCGACTCTCTCTCTCCCCGACTCCCCCCGACTCTCTCTCTCCCCGACTCCCCTTAACTCTCTCTCTCCCCGACTCCCCCCGACTCTCTCTCTCCCCGACTCCCCCCAACTCTCTCTCTCCCCGACTCCCCCCAACTCTCTCTCCCCGACTCCCTCCCACTCTCTCTCTCCCCGACTCCCCCCGACTATCTCTCTCCCCGACTCCCCCCGACTCTCTCTCTCCCCGACTCCCACCGACTCTCTCTCTCCCCGACTCCCCCCGACTCGCTCTCTCCCCGACTCCCCGCAACTCTCTCTCCCCCCCCGACTCTCTCCCCCGACTCTCTCTCTCCCCGACTCCCCCCGACTCTCTCTCCTCCTGACTCTCTCTCCCCACCGACTCTCCCACCGACTCTCCCTCCCCCCGACTCCCCCCGACACTCTCCCCACGACTCTCCCTCCCGACTCTCACCCCCGCCTCTCCCCCACCGACTCCTCCCGACTCCCGCCCCCCGATTCCCCATGGAATCTCCCCCTCGACTCTCCCCCCCGATTCCCCTCCGACTCCCCCCGACTCTCTCCCACGACTCTCCCCCCGACTCTCCCCCACTCTCTCTCTCCATGACTCTTTCTTCACGCCCCCCGTCTCCCCCAACTCTCTCTCTCCCCAACTCCCCCCGACTCTCTATCTCCCCGACTCTCCTCCCAATTCTCTCTCTCGCCGACTCCCCCCCGATTCTCTCTCTCCCCAACTCCCCCCGTCTCTCTCTCTCCCAAACTCCCCCCGACTCTCTCTCTCCCCGACTCCCCCGACTCTCTCTCTCCCCAACTCCCCCAACTCTCTCTCTCCCAAACTCCCCCCGTCTCTCTCTCTCCCCGACTCTCCTTCCAATTCTCTCTCTCCCCAACTCCCCCAGACTCTCTCTCTCCCCAACTCCCCCCGACTCTCTCTCTCCCCGACTCCCCCCGACTCTCTCTCTCCCCGACTCCCTCCGTCTCTCTCTCTCCCCGACTCCCCCCGACTCTCTCTCCCCCCGACTCTCTCTCTCCCCGACTGCGCCCGACTCACTCTCTCCCTGACTCTCTCCCCCGGCTCTCTCCCCCGACTCTCTCCCCCGACTCTCCCCCACCAACTCCCCCCCCGACTCCCCCCGACTCTCTCTTCACCCCCCGACTCTCCTCTCCGACCCTCTCTCCCCCCGACTCTACCCCCGACTCTCCCCCCCAACTCTCCCCCCGACTCTCCACCCCCTGCCTCTCCCCCACCGACTCCCCATGACTCCCGCCCCCGACTCCCCCTGGACTCTCCCCCTGGACACTCCCCCCCGACTCCCCCCGTCTCTCTCCCCCGACTCTCCCCCCGATACTCCCCAACTCTCTCTCTCCATAACTCTCTCTTCACGCCTCCCGACTCCCCCCAACTCTCTCTCTCCCCGACTCCCTCCCACTCTCTCTCTCCCCGACTCACCCCGACTATCTCTCTCCCCGACTCCCCCCGACTCTCTCTCTCCCCGACTCCCACCGACTCTCTCTCTCCCCGACTCCCCCCGACTCTCTCTCTCTCCCCGACTCCCCGCAACTCTCTCTCCCCCCCCGACTCTCTCCCCCGACTCTCTCTCTCCCCGACTCCCTCCCACTCTCTCTCTCCCCGACTCCCCCCTACTCTCTCTCTCCCCGACTTCCCTTAACTCTCTCTCTCCCCGACTCCCCCCGACTCTCTCTCCCCCCGACTCCCCCCGACTCTCTCACTCCACGACTCCCCCCGACTCTCTCTCTCCCCGACTCCCCCCGACTCTCACTCTCCCCGACTCCCCTTAACTCTCTCTCTCCCCGACTCCCCCCGACTCTCTCTCTCCCCGACTCCCCCCAACTCTCTCTCTCCCCGACTCCCCCCAACTCTCTCTCTCCCCGACTCCCTCCCACTCTCTCTCTCCCCGACTCCCCCCGACTATCTCTCTCCCCGACTCCCCCCGACTCTCTCTCTCCCCGACTCCCACCGACTCTCTCTCTCCCCGACTCCCCCCGACTCGCTCTCTCCCCGACTCCCCGCAACTCTCTCTCCCCCCCCGACTCTCTCCCCCGACTCTCTCTCTCCCCGACTCCCCCCGACTCTCTCTCCTCCTGACTCTCTCTCCCCACCGACTCTCCCACCGACTCTCCCTCCCCCCGACTCCCCCCGACACTCTCCCCACGACTCTCCCTCCCGACTCTCACCCCCGCCTCTCCCCCACCGACTCCTCCCGACTCCCGCCCCCCGATTCCCCATGGAATCTCCCCCTCGACTCTCCCCCCCGATTCCCCTCCGACTCCCCCCGACTCTCTCCCACGACTCTCCCCCCGACTCTCCCCCACTCTCTCTCTCCATGACTCTTTCTTCACGCCCCCCGTCTCCCCCAACTCTCTCTCTCCCCAACTCCCCCCGACTCTCTCTCTCCCCGACTCTCCTCCCAATTCTCTCTCTCGCCGACTCCCCCCCGACTCTCTCTCTCCCCAACTCCCCCCATCTCTCTCTCTCCCAAACTCCCCCCGACTCTCTCTCTCCCCAACTCCCCCCGACTCTCTCCCCAACTCCCCCCGACTCTCTCTCTCCCCGACTCTCCCCGACTCTCTCTCTCCCCAACTCCCCCCGACTCTCTCTCTCCCCGACTCCCCCCGTCTCTCTCTCTCCCTGACTCTCCACCCAACTCTCTCTCCCCCCGACTCTCTTCCCCCCGACTCTCCACCCGACTCCCCCCGACTCTCTCTCTCCCCGACTGCGCCCGACTCACTCTCTCCCTGACTCTCTCCCCGGCTCTCTCCCCCGACTCTGTCCGCCGACTCTCCCACACCGACTCCCCCCCCCGACTCCACCCGACTCTCTCTTCACCCCACGACTCTCCTCTCCGACCCTCTCTCCCCCCGACTCTCCCCCCGACTCTCCCCCCGACTCTCCACCCCCTGCCTCTCCCCCACTGACTCCCCATGACTCCCGCCCCCGACTCCCCCTGGACTCTCCCCCTGGACACTCCCCCCCGACTTCCCCCGTCTCTCTCCCCCGACTCTCCCCCCGATACTCCCCAACTCTCTCTCTCCATGACTCTCTCTTCACGCCCACGACTCCCCCCAACTCTCTCTCCCCCCGACTCTCCCCTCAACTCTCTCTCTCCCCGACTCTCTCTCTCCCCGACTCCCCCCGACTATCTCTCTCCCCGACTCACCCCTCAACTCTCTCTCTCCCCGACTCCCCCCGACTCTCTCTCCCCCCGACTCTCCCCTCAACTCTCTCTCTCCCCGACTCCCCCAGACTCTCTCTCCCCCCGACTCTCCCCCCAACTCTCTCTCTCCGCGACTCCCCCCGACTCTCTCTCTCCCCGACTCCCCCCGACTATCTCTCTCCCCGACTCCCACCGACTCTCTCTCTCCCCGACTCCCCCCGACTCTCTCTCTCCCCGACTCCCCGCAACTCTCTCTCCCCCCCGTCTCTCTCCCCCGACTCTCTCTCTCCCCGACTCCCCCTGACTCTCTCTCCTCCTGACTCTCTCTCCCCACCGACTCTCCCTCCCCCCGACTCCCCCCGACACTCTCCCCACGACACTACCCCCCGACTCTCCCCCCCGACGCTCCCCCCCCGACTCCCCCCCCGACTCCAACCCCCCGACTCCCCCGTCTCTCCCCCGCGACTCTCCCCCCCGACTCTCCCCACCGACTCTCTCTTCCACCGACACTCCCCTCCGACTCTCTCGCCTCCGACTCTCCCCCCTGACTCTCCCCGCCGACTCTCTCTCCCCCCGACCCTCCACCCCCCGACTCTCCCCCCTGACCCTCCCCCCTGATTCTCCCCCTCGACTATCCCCCTGACTCTCCCCCCGACTCTCTCCCCCGACTCTCCCCCCCGCCGACTCTCTCCCCCACCGACTCTCTCCCCCCTCGACTCTCCCCCCGACTCTCCCCCTCCAACTCTCTCCCCCCTGACTCTCCCCCCCGACTCCCCCCGCCGACTCTCTCTCCCCGCGACTCCCCCGCGGCTCCCCTCCGACTCCCCCTCCGTGACTCTCCCCTCAAACTCTCTCCCCCCCAACTCTCCACATCCCGACTCCCGCCGACTCCCCCACAGCTCTCACCCCCAACTCTCTCCCCCGACTCTCTCTCCTCCCTACTCTCCCCCAGCTCTCTCTCCCCCCGACTCCCGCCGACTCTCACTTCACTCCCCCGACTCACTCTCCAAGAGAGGCGGGAGTCGAGAGAGGCGGCGGCCTATAAAAGGCTCCGCAGTCCGGGGAGCGTCGAGAGAGGCGGGAGTCGAGAGAGGCAGCGGCCTATAAAAGGCTCAGCAGTCCGGGGAGCGTCGAGAGAGGCGGGAGTCGAGAGAGGCAGCGGCCTATAAAAGGCTCAGCAGTCCGGGGAGCGTCGAGAGAGGCGGGAGTTGAGACACGTACCGGTGCAGCTCCAGCTGAGAGAAGTCAAAAAAGAAGTAGAAAGAAATCAAAAGGTGACGTCAAAGCCAACGTGGTAAGTGATTGGCTGCTGATTGGTGAGTAGTTTTTCTTTTTCTTTATTAGTCAGTAACTTTTAACATTGTTGTCGGCAATTTAAGTGTATCTAAGGGTTAAGTCATGGCAGGACAGCTCGGTCACGTGATATGCTCCTCCTGTACCATGTGGGAACACAGGGACAACACCAGTGTCCCTGACGACTACATGTGCGGGAAGTGTGTCCACCTCCGGCTACTGACGGTCCGCGTTGCGGAGTTGGAGCTGAAGGTGGATTCACTCTGGAGCATCCACGATGCTGAGAATGACGTGAGTAGCACGTGTAGCTAGTTGGTCTTACTGCAGGAGAAGGGTCCACAGCCAGCGAGGGAATGGAAGACCAGCAGGAAGAGTAGTGCAAGGAAGGTAGTGCAGGGGTCCCCTGTGGTCATCCCCCTGCAAAACAGATACACCGCTTTGAGTACTGTTGAGGGGGATGACTCATCAGGGGAGGGCAGCAGCAGCCAAGTTCATGGCACTGTGGCTGGCTCTGTTGCACAGGAGGGCAGGAAAAAGAGTGGGAGAGCGATAGTGATAGGGGATTCGATTGTAAGGGGAATAGATAGGCGTTTCTGCGGCCGCAACCGAGACTCCAGGATGGTATGTTGCCTCCCTGGTGCAAGGGTCAAGGATGTCTCGGAGCGGGTGGAGGACATTCTAAAAAGGGAGGGAGAACAGCCAGTTGTCGTGGTGCACGTTGGTACCAATGACATAGGTAAAAAAAGGGATGAGTTCCTACGAAATGAATTTAAGGAGCTAGGAGCTAAATTAAAAAGTAGGACCTCAAAAGTAGTAATCTCAGGATTGCTACCAGTGCCACGTGCTAGTCAGAGTAGGAATCGCAGGATAGCTCAGATGAATACGTGGCTTGAGCAATGGTGCAGCAGGGAGGGATTCAAATTCCTGGGGCATTGGAACCGGTTCTGGGGGAGGTGGGACCAGTACAATCCGGACGGTCTGCACCTGGGCAGAATCGGAACCAATGTCCTCGGGGGAGTGTTTGCTAGTGCTGTTGGGGAGGAGTTAAACTAATATGGCAGGGGGATGGGAACCAATGCAGGGAGATAGAGGGAAACAAAAAGGAGGCAAAAACAAAAGACAGAAAGGAGATGAGGAAAAGTGGAGGGCAGAGAAACCCAAGGCAAAGAACAAAAAGGGCCATTGTACAGCAAAATTCTAAAAGGACAGAGGGTGTTAAAAAAACAAGCCTAAAGGCTTTGTGTCTTAATGCAAGGAGTATCCGCAATAAGGTGGATGAATTAACTGTGCAAATAGATGTTAACAAATATGATGTGATTGGGATTACGGAGACGTGACTCCAGGATGAGCAGGGCTGGGAACTCAACATCCAGGGGTATTCAACATTCAGGAAGGATAGAATAAAAGGAAAAGGAGGTGGGGTAGCATTGCTGGTTAAGGAGGAGATTAAGGCAATAGTTAGGAAGGACATTAGCTTGGATGATGTGGAATCTATATGGGTAGAGCTGCAGAACACCAAAGGGCAAAAAACGTTAGTGGGAGTTGTGTACAGACCTCCAAACAGTAGTAGTGATGTTGGGGAGGGCATCAAACAGGAAATTAGGGGTGCGTGCAATAAAGGTGCAGCAGTTATAATGGGTGACTTTAATATGCACATAGATTGGGCTAACCAAACTGGAAGCAATACGGTGGAGGAGGATTTTCTGGAGTGCATAAGGGATGGTTTTTTAGACCAATATGTCGAGGAACCAACTAGGGGGGAGGCCATCTTAGACTGGGTGTTATGTAATGAGAAAGGATTAATTAGCAATCTCGTTGTGCGAGGCCCCTTGGGGAAGAGTGACCATAATATGGTGGAATTCTGCATTAGGATGGAGAATGAAACAGTTAATTCAGAGACCATGGTCCAGAACTTAAAGAAGGCTAACTTTGAAGGTATGAGGCGTGAATT
This sequence comes from Pristiophorus japonicus, assembly GCF_044704955.1. Taxonomy (NCBI): domain Eukaryota; kingdom Metazoa; phylum Chordata; class Chondrichthyes; family Pristiophoridae; genus Pristiophorus; species Pristiophorus japonicus. The sequence goes on along the minus strand of NW_027250891.1, from coordinate 51,059 downwards.
GGCTGAGATGGATTGGCGAATGATACTTAAGGGGTTGACTGTGGATGGGCAATGGCAGACATTTAGAGACCGCATGGATGAACTACAACAATTGTACATTCCTGTCTGGCATAGAAATAAAAAAGGGAAGGTGGCTCAACCGTGGCTATCAAGGGAAATCAGGGATAGTATTAAAGCCAAGGAAGTGGCATACAAATTGGCCAGAAATAGCAGCGAACCTGGGGACTGGGAGAAATTTAGAACTCAGCAGAGGAGGACAAAGGGTTTGATTAGGGCAGGGAAAATGGAGTATGAGAAGAAGCTTGCAGGGAACATTAAGACGGATTGCAAAAGTTTCTATAGATATGTAAAGAGAAAAAGGTTAGTAAAGACAAATGTAGGTCCCCTGCAGTCAGAATCAGGGGAAGTCATAACGGGGAACAAAGAAATGGCGGACCAATTGAACAAGTACTTTGGTTCGGTATTCACGAAGGAGGACACGAACAACCTTCCGGTTATAAAAGGGGTCGGGGGGTCTAGTAAGGAGGAGGAACTGAGGGAAATCCTTATTAGCCGGGAAATTGTGTTGGGGAAATTGATGGGATTGAAGGCCGATAAATCCCCAGGGCCTGATGGACTGCATCCCAGAGTACTTAAGGAGGTGGCCTTGGAAATAGTGGATGCGTTGACAGTCATTTTCCAACATTCCATTGACTCTGGATCAGTTCCTATCGAGTGGAGGGTAGCCAATGTAACCCCACTTTTTAAAAAAGGAGGGAGAGAGAAAACAGGGAATTATAGACCGGTCAGCCTGACATCGGTAGTGGGTAAAATGATGGAATCAATTATTAAGGATGTCATAGCAGTGCATTTGGAAAGAGGTGACATGATAGGTCCAAGTCAGCATGGATTTGTGAAAGGGAAATCATGCTTGACAAATCTTCTGGAATTTTTTGAGGATGTTTCCAGTAGAGTGGATAAGGGAGAACCAGTTGATGTGGTATATTTGGACTTTCAGAAGGCGTTCGACAAGGTCCCACACAAGAGATTGATGTGCAAAGTTAGAGCACATGGGATTGGGGGTAGTGTACTGACATGGATTGAGAACTGGTTGTCAGACAGGAAGCAAAGAGTAGGAGTAAATGGGTACTTTTCAGAATGGCAGGCAGTGACTAGTGGGGTACCGCAAGGTTCTGTGCTGGGGCCCCAGCTGTTTACACTGTACATTAATGATTTAGATGAGGGGATTAAATGTAGTATCTCCAAATTTGCGGATGACACTAAGTTGGGTGGCAGTGTGAGCTGCGAGGAGGATGCTGTGAGGCTGCAGAGCGACTTGGATAGGTTGGGTGAGTGGGCAAATGCATGGCAGATGAAGTATAATGTGGATAAATGTGAGGTTATCCACTTTGGTGGTAAAAACAGAGAGACAGACTATTATCTGATTGGTGACAGATTAGGAAAAGGGGAGGTGCAAAGAGACCTGGGTGTCATGGTACATCAGTCATTGAAGGTTGGCATGCAGGTGCAGCAGGCGGTTAAGAAAGCAAATGGCATGTTGGCCTTCATAGCAAGGGGATTTGAGTACAGGGGCAGGGAGGTGCTGCTACAGTTGTACAGGGCATTGGTGAGGCCACACCTGGAGTATTGTGTACAGTTTTGGTCTCCTAACCTGAGGAAGGACATTCTTGCTATTGAGGGAGTGCAGCGAAGGTTCACCAGACTGATTCCCGGGATGGCGTGACTGACCTATCAAGAAAGACTGGATCAACTGGGCTTGTATTCACTGGAGTTCAGAAGAGTGAGAGGGGACCTCATAGAAACATATAAAATTCTGACAGGGTTAGACAGGTTAGATGCAGGAAGAATGTTCCCAATGTTGGGGAAGTCCAGAACCAGGGGTCACAGTCTAAGGATAAGGGGTAAGCCATTTAGGACCGAGATGCGGAGGAACTTCTTCACCCAGAGAGTGGTGAACCTGTGGAATTCTCTACCACAGAAAGTTGTTGAGGCCAATTCACTAAATATATTCAAAAAGGAGTTAGATGAGGTCCTTACTGCTAGGGGGATCAAGGGGTATGGCGAGAAAGCAGGAATGGGGTACTGAAGTTGCATGTTCAGCCATGAACTCATTGAATGGCGGTGCAGGCTAGAAGGGCCGAATGGCCTACTCCTGCACCTATTTTCTATGTTTCTATGACTCTCCTCCCGAACCCCCCCCGACTCCCCCAACTCTCTCTCTCCCCGACTCTCTCTTCACCCCACCGACTACCCCCGAATCTCTCTCCCCCAGCTCTCTCTCCCCCCGACTTCCCCTCGACTCTCTCTTCACCACCCGACTAACCCCAACTCTCACTTCACTCTCCTGACTCACACCCCACCAACTCCCCCCGCGATTCCCCTCTCTCCCCCCCGACTCTCCCCCCGACTCTCTCTCCCCCTGACTCCCCCCAACTCCCTTTCTTCCCGACTCCCCCCCGACTCTCTCCCCAGACTCTCCCCAACTCTCTCTCTCCCTAACTCCCCCTGACTCCCCCCAACTCTCTCTCTTCCCGATTCCCCCCCCGACTCTCTTCCCTGACTTTCCCCCCGACTCTCCCCCCCGACTCTCCCCCCCGACTCTCACAGTGACTCTCCCCCGACTCTCCCCACGACATGCCCCCTGTTACTCTCCCCGCCGACTCTCTCTCCCCGACTCTCCCCCCTGACTCCGCCCCCCCGACTCTCCCGCCGACTCTCTCCCCTCCCGACGCTCCCCGCCGACTCTCTTACCCCCCGACTCCCCCCCCGACTCTCGCCCCCCCCGACTCTCTCCCCACCCGACTCTCTCCCCCGCCGACTCTCCGCCCCCTCTCCCCCCCACTCTCCCCCCGGCTCTCCCTGCCGACTCCCCCCCATGACTCTCCCCTCAAACTCTCCCACCCCGACTCTCCCACCCCGACTCTCCCCCCGACTCTCCCCGCCAACTCTCCACCCCCCGCCTCTCCCCCACCGACTGCCCCACGACTCCCGCCCCCGACTCTCTCTCTCTCCCCAACGCACCCTGACTCCCCCCAACTCTCTCTCTCCCCGACTCCCCTACGACTCTCTCTCCCCCCGACTCTCCCCCCGACTCTCTCTCTCCCTGACGCCCCCCGACTCTCTCTCTCCCCGACTCCCCCCAACTCTCTCTCCCCTGACTCCCCCCGACACTCTCTCCCCCCTACTCTCCCCCCGACTCTCTTTCTCTCCCCGACTCGCCCCCCGACTCTCCCCAACTCTCTGTATCCCCAACTCACCCTGACTCCCCCCAACTCTCTCTCTTCCCGACTCCCCCTGACTCTCTCTCCACCCGACTTTCCCGCCTTACTTTCCCCCCCAACTCTCCCCACCCGACTCCCCCTCGATTCTCCCCCCAACTCCCCTGAATCCCCCCCGACTCCCCCCGACTCCGCCCGACACCCCCCGACTCCCCCCGACTCCCCCTTTGACTCCCCCCTCGGCTTCCCCCCGACTCCCCCCAACTCTCTCTCTCCCCGAATCCCCCAAACTCTCTCTCTCCCCGACTGCCCCCGACTTTCTCTCCCCCCGACTCTCCCCCCAACTCTCTCTCTCCCCCGACTTCCCCCGACTCTCTCTCCCCCCGACTCTCTTCCCCCGACTCACCCTCCGACTCCTCCCGACTCACTCTCTCCCCGACTCTCTCCCCCTGACTCTCCCCCCGACTCTCTCCCCTGACTCTCTCCCCCGACTCTCTCCGCCGACTCTCCCCCTCCGACTCCCCCCCCGACTCCCCCCGACTCTCTCTTCACCCCCCGACTCTCCGCTCCGACTCTCTCTCCCCCCGGACCGTCCCCCCGACTCTCCACCCCCTGCCTCTCCCCCACCGACTCCCCACGACTCCCGCCCCCGACTCCCCCTGGACTCTCCCCCTGGACTCTCCCCCGCGACTCCCCCGTCTCTCTCCCCCGACTCTCCCCCCAACTCTCTCTCTCCATGACTCTCTCTTCACGCCTCCCGACTCCCCCCAACTCTTCCTCCCCCCGACTCTCCCGCCAACTCTCTCTCTCCCCGACTCCCCCCGACTCTCTCTCCCCCCGACTCTCCCCCCAACTCTCTCACTCCCCTACTCCCCCCGACTCTCTCTCTCCCCGACTCCCCCCGACTCTCTCTCTCCCCGACTCCCTCTCTCCCAGACTCGGCCCAACTCTCTCTCTCCCCGACTCCCCCCGACTCTCTCTCCCCCCACCGACTCCCCCCAACCCTCTCTCTCCCCGACTCTCTCCCCCTGACTCTCTCTCCTCCTGACTCTCTCTCCCCACCGACTCTCCCACCGACTCTCTCTCCCCCCGATTCCCTCCCGACTCTCCCCCCCGACTCTCCCCGCCAACTCTCCACCCCCCGCCTCTCCCCCACCGACTGCCCCACGACTCCCGCCCCCGACTCCACCTGACTCTCCCCCCGACTGACCTCAACTCTCTCTCTCCCCGACTCTCTCCCCCGACTCTCTCCCCCGACTCTCTCCCCTGACTCACTCCTCCGACTCTCTCCGCCGACTCTCCCCCACCGACTACTCCCCCCGACTCTCTCTTCACCCCCCGAGTCTCCTCTCCGACTCTCTCTCCCCCCCGACTCTCCCCCCGACTCTCCCCCCTGACTCTCCCCCCGACTCTCCCCCCTGACTCTCCCCCCGACTCTCCACCCCCTGCCTCTCCCCCACTGACTCCCCACGACTCCCGCCCCCGACTCCCCCTCGACTCTCCCCCTGGACTCTCCCCCCCGACTCCCCCCAACTCTCTCTCCCCCCGACTCTCCCCCAACTCTCTCTCTCCCCGACTCCCCCCGACTCTCTCTCCCCCCGACTCTCCCGCCAACTCTCTCACTCCCCGACTCCCCCCGACTCTCTCTATCCCCGACTCCCCCCGAATCTCTCTCTCCCCGACTCCCCCCGACTCTCTCTCCCCCCCGACTCCCCTCAACTCTCTCTCACCCCGACTCCCCCCTACTCTCTCTCTCCACGACTCCCCCCGACTCTCTCTCTCCCCGACTCCCCCCGACTCTCTCTCTCCCCGACTCCCCCCGACTCTCTCTCTCCCCGACTCCCCCCGACTCTCTCTCCCCGACTCCCCCCAATTCTCTCTCTCCCCGACTCCCCCCGACTCTCTCTCTCCCCGACTCCCCCTCACTCTCTCTCCTCCTGACTCTCTCTCCCCACCGACTCTCCCACCGACTCTCTCTCCCCCCCGACTCCCCCCCGACTCTCTCCCCCGACTTTCTCCCCCGACTCTCCCCCCGACTCTCTCCCCGACTCACCCCCCCGACTCTCCCCCCCCGGACTCTCCCCCCGACTCTCCCCCTGACTCTCCCCCCCCGACTCGCCCCCCGACTCTCCACCCCCCGACTCTCCACCCCCCGCCTCTCCCCCACCGACTCCCCCTGACTCTCTCTCCTCCTGACTCTCTCTCCCCACCGACTCTCCCACCGACTCTCTCTCACCCCCGATTCCCCATGGACTCTACCCCTCGACTCTCCGCCCCGACTCCCCCCCGACTCTCTCCCACGACTCTCTCCCCGACTCTCCCCAACTCTCTCTCCATGACTCTTTCTTCACGCCCCCCGACTCCCCCAACTCTCTCTCTCCCCAACTCCCCCCGACTCTCTCTCCCCCGACTCCACCCCGACTCTCTCTCCCCCCGACTCTCCCCCCGACTCCTCTCTCCCCGACTCTCCCCCCGACTCTCCCCCCTGACTCTCCCCCCGACTCTCCCCCTGACTCTCCCCCCGACTCTCCACCCCCTGCCTCTCCCCCACTGACTCCCCACGACTCCCGCCCCCGACTCCCCCTCGACTCTCCCCCTGGACTCTCCCCCCCGACTCCCCCCCATCTCTCTCCCCCGACTCTCCCCCCGATACTCCCCAACTCTTTCTCTCCATGACTCTCTCTTCACGCCCCCCAACTCCCCCCAACTCTCTCTCCCCCCGACTCTCCCCCAACTCTCTCTCTCCCCGACTCCCCCCGACTCTCTCTCCCCCCGACTCTCCCGCCAACTCTCTCACTCCCCGACTCCCCCTGACTCTCTCTATCCCCGACTCCCCCCGAATCTCTCTCTCCCCGACTCCCCCCGACTCTCTCTCTCCCCGACTCCCCCCTACTCTCTCTCTCCACGACTCCCCCCGACTCTCTCTCTCCCCGACTCCCCCCGACTCTCTCTCTCCCCGACTCCCCCCGACTCTCTCTCTCCCCGACTCCCCCCGACTCTCTCCCCCCCGACTCCCCTCAACTCTCTCTCTCCCCGACTCCCCCCTACTCTCTCTCTCCCCGACTCCCCCCGACTCTCTCTCCCCGACTCCCCCCGACTCTCTCTCCCCGACTCCCCACAACTCTCTCTCTCCCCGACTCCCCCTGACTCTCTCTCCTCCTGACTCTCTCTCCCCACCGACTCTCCCACCGACTCTCTCTCCCCCCCGACTCCCCCCCGACTCTCTCCCCCGACTCTCTCCCCCGACTCTCCCCCCGACTCTCTCCCCGACTCACCCCCCCGACTCTCCCCCCCCGGACTCTCCCCCCGACTCTCCCCCTGACTCTCCCCCCCCGACTCGCCCCCCGACTCTCCACCCCCCGACTCTCCACCCCCCGCCTCTCCCCCACCGACTCCCCCTGACTCTCTCTCCTCCTGACTCTCTCTCCCCACCGACTCTCCCACCGACTCTCTCTCACCCCCGATTCCCCATGGACTCTACCCCTCGACTCTCCGCCCCGACTCCCCCCCGACTCTCTCCCACGACTCTCCCCCCGACTCTCCCCAACTCTCTCTCCATGACTCTTTCTTCACGCCCCCCGACTCCCCCAACTCTCTCTCTCCCCAACTCCCCCCGACTCTCTCTCTCTCCCCGACTCTCCTCCCAATTCTCTCTCTCCCCGACTCCCCCCGACTCTCTCTCTCCCCAACTCCCCCCGTCTCTCTCTCTCCCCGACTCCCCCCGACTCTCTCTCCCCCGACTCCCCACAACTCTCTCTCCTCCGACCCTCTCCCCTGACTCCCCCCAACTCTCTCTCTCCCCGACTCCCCCGACTCTCTCCCCGACTCCCACTGACTCTCTCTCCCCCCGACTCTCTCCCCCGACTCTCTCTCCCCTGACTCTCTCCCCGACTCCCCCTGACTCTCTCTCCTCCGACTCTCCTCCCGAACCCCACCCCCACTCCCCCCAACTCTCTCTCTCCCCGACCCTCTCTTCACCCCCCTGACTCCCCCCGACTCTCTCTCCCCCCAACTCTCACCCCCGAATCTCCTCCCGACCCCCCACCGACTCCCCCCAACTCTCTCTGTCCCCGACCTCTCTTGACCCCCCCGACACCCCCGACTCTCTTTCCCCCGAATCTCTCCCCCGTCTCTCTCCCCCGACTCTCCCCCACTGACTCCCCCCCGACTTCCCGCAACTCTCTCTCTCCCCGACTCTCTCTTCACCCCACCGACTACCCCCGACTCTCTCTCCCCCCTACTCTCCCCCAGCTCTCTCTTCCCCCGACTTCCCCTCGACTCTTTCTTCACTACACGACTAACCCCAACTCTCACTTCACTCTCCCGACTCACACCCCACCGACTCCCCCCGCGATTCCCCTCTCTCCCCCCCGACTCTCCCCCCGACTCTCTCTCTCCCTGACTCCCCCCGACTCTCTCTCTCCCCGACTCCCCCCCGACTCTTTCTCTCCCCGACTCCCCCCAACTCTCTCTCTCCCCAACTCCCCCTGACTCCCCCCAACTCTCTTTCTTCCCGACTCCCTCCCGACTCTCTCCCCCGACTCTCCCCAACTCTCTCTCTCCCCAACTCCTCCTGACTCCCCCAAACTCTCTCTCTTCCCGACTCCCCCCGACTCTCTTCACTGACTTTCCCCCCCGACTTTCCCCCCCGACTCTCCCACTGACTCTCCCCCCGACTCTCCCCACGACATGCCCCCTGTTACTCTCCCCGCCGACTCTCTCTCCCCGACTCTCCCCCCCGACTCCCCCCCCGAGTCTCCCGCCGACTCTCTCCCCTCCCGACTCTCCCCGCCAACTCTCTTCCCCCCCGACTCCCCCCCCGACTCTCTTCCCCCCCCCCGACTCTCCCCCCCGACTCTCTCCCCACCCGACTCTCTCCCCCGCCGACTCTCCCCCGCCTCTCCCCCTGACTCTCCCCCCGGCTCTCCCTGCCGATTCGCCCCCATGACTCTCCCCTCAAACTCTCTCCCCCCCGACTCTCCCCAACGACTCCCCCACAGCTCTCTCCCCCTGACTCTCCCCCCCAACTCTCCCACCCTGACTCTCCCCCCCGATTCTCCCCGCCAACTCTCCACCCCCCGCCTCTCCCCCACCGACTGCCCCACGACTCCTGCCCCCGACTCCCCCTGACTCTCCCCCCGACTAACCCCAACTGTCTCTCTCCCCGACTCCCCCACGACTCTCTCTCCCCCCGACTCTCCTCCCGACTCTCTCTCTCCCTGACTCCCCCCGACTCTCTCTCTCCCTGACTCCCCCCAACTCTCTCTCCCCCGACTCCCCCCGACTCTCTCTACCACCGACTCTCCCCCCGACTCTCTCTCTCTCCCGACTCTCCCCCCGACTCTCCCCAACTCTCTCTCTCCCCAACTCACCCTGACTCCCCCCAACTCTCTCTCTTCCCGACGCCCCTGACTCTCTCTCCCCCCGACTTTCCCCCCCGACTTTCCCCTCCGACTCTCCCCCCCGACTCTCCCACCCGACTCCCCCTCGACTCTCCACCCAACCCCCCTGAATCCCCCCCGACTCCCCACGACTCCCCTTTTGACTCCCCCCTCGGCTTACCCCCGACTCCCTCCAACTCTCTCTCTCCCCGAATCCCCCCGACTCTCTCTCTCGCCCCGACTGCCCCGACTCTCTCTCCCCCCGACTCTCCCCCAAACTCTCTCTCTCCCCGACTCCCCCCGACTCTCTCTCCCCCCGACTCTCTCCCCCCGACTCTCCCTCCGACTCCCCCCGACTCACTCTCTCCCCGACTCTCTCCCCCTGACTCTCCCCCCGACTCTCTCCCCTGACTCTCTCCCCCGACTCTCTCCGCCGACACTCCCCCACCAACTCCCCCCCCGACTCCCCCCGACGCTCTCTTCACCCCCGACTCTCCTCTCCGACTCTCGCTCCTCCCCGACTCTCCCCCCGACTCTTCACCCCCTACCTCTCCCCCACCGACTCCCCACGACTCCCGCCCCCGACTCCCCCTGGACTCTCCCCCTGGACTCCCCCCCCGGACACCTCCGTCTCTCTCCCCCGACTCTCCCCCCAACTCTCTCTCTCCCCGACGCCCCCCGACTCTCTCTCCCCCCGACTCTCCCCCCAACTCTCTCACTCCCCGACACCCCCCGACTCTCTCTCTCCCCGACTCCCCCCGACTCTCTCTCTCCCCGACTCGCCACAACTCTCTCTCTCCCCGACTCCCCCCGACTCTCTCTCCCCCCCGATTCCCCCCAACTCTCTCTCTCCTCCTGACTCTCTCTCCCCACCGACTCTCCCACCGACTCTCTCTCCCCCCGACTCCCACTCGACTCTCTCCCCCGACTCTCCCCCCGACTCTCCCCACCCGACTCTCCCCGCCAACTCTCCACCCCCCGCCTCTCCCCCACCGACTGCCCCACGACTCCCGCCCCCGACTCCCCCTGACTCTCCCCCCGACTGACCTCAACTCTCTCTCTCCCCGACTCCCCCCGACTCTCTCTCTCCCCGACTCCCCGCAACTCTCTCTCTCCAACTCTCTCTTCACCCCCACGACTCTCCCCCAACTCGCTCCCCCACCGACTACTCCCCCGACTCCCCCGTCGAGTCTCCCCCCGCAGACACCCCCGAATCTCTCCCCCGAATCTCTCCCCCGACTCTCCCCCCGAATCTATCTCCCCCCCCGACTCTCCCCTCCCGTCTCTCCCCACCAACTCTCTCCCTCGACTCACCCCCCCAACTCTCTCTTCCTCCAATTCTCCCCGAGACTCTCCCCACGACACTCCCTCCCGGCTCTCCCCCCGACGCTCCACCCCCCGACCCTTCCCTCGTCTGTCCTCCCGTTAACCTTCCCGCCGACTCTCCCCCCGACACTCCCCCCCGACACTCTCCCCGGCTCTCCTCCACATTCTCCCCTCCCGACTCTCCCCCCGACTCTCCCCACCGACTCTCCCCCCGACACTCCCACCGACTCTCCCCCCATTACCCTCCCCGCCGACTCTCTACCCCCCGACTCTCCCCCCCGACTCACTCGCCACCGACTTCCTCCCCGATGACCCTCTCTCTCCCACCGACTCTCCCCCCAACTCTCTCCCCCGACTCTCTCCCCCGACTCTCCCACCCCCGACTCCCCCCAACTCCTCCCTCGACTCTCCCCCCCCCCCGACTCCCCCTTCGACTCTCCGCCCCAACTCTCCCCTGACTCCTCCGTCGACCACCCCCTCGACTCTACCTCCCAATTCCTCCCCGACTCCACCTCGACTCCCCCTGACTCCCCATCGACTCCCCCCGATTCCCGATTGACTCTGCCCCCCCCGACAACCCCCTCGACTATCCCCCGCGACTCTCTCTCCCTCCGACTCTCCCAGAGGCTCTCCCTACGACACTCCGCCCCCGACTCTCCCCCCCGACCCTCCCCCCCGACCTTCCCCTCGTCTGTCCCCCCGTTACCCTTCCCGCCGACTCTCCCCCCCGACTCTCCCCCCGACTCTTAACCCCCTACCTCTCCCCCACCGACTCCCTACGACTCCCGCCCCCGACTCCCCCTGGACTCTCCCCCTGGACTCCCCCCCCGGACACCTCCGTCTCTCTCCCCCGACTCTCCCCCCAACTCTCTCTCTCCCCGACTCCCCCCGACTCTCTCTCTCCCCGACTCCCCCCGACTCTCTCTGCCCGACTCCCCCCGACTCTCTCTCCCCCCGACTCTCTCCCCCGACTCTCTCTCCTCCTGACTCTCTCTCCCCACCGACTCTCCCACCGACTCTCTCTCCCCCCGACTTCCCCTCGACTCTCTCCCCCGACTCTCCCCCCGACTCTCCCCACCCGACTCTCCCCGCCAACTTTCCACCCCCCGCCTCTCCCCCACCGACTGCCCCACGACTCCCGCCCCTGACTCCCCCTGACTCTCCCCCCGACTGACCCCAACTCTCTCTCTCCCCGACACCCCCCCGACTCTCTCTCTCCCTGACTCCCCCCGACTCTCTCTCTCCCCGTCTCCCCCCAACTCTCTCTCCCCCGACTCCCATCCGACTCTCTCTCCCTCCGACTCTCCCCCCGACTCTCTCTCTCCCCGACTCTCCCCCCGACTCTCCCCAACTCTCTCTCTCCCCAACTCCCCCTGACTCTCTCTCCCCCCAACTCTCTCCCCCGACTTTCCCCCCCGACTCTCCCCCCCGACTCTACCCCCGACTCTCCACACCCCGCCTCTCCACCACCGACTCCCCCGACTCCCGCCCCTGACTCCCCCTCGGCTCTCCCCCCAACCCCCCTGAATCCCCCCGACACCCCCCCTTGACTCCCCCCTCGACTCCCCCCAACTCTCTCTCTCTCCCCGACTCCCCCCGACTCTCTCTCTCCCCGACTGCCCCCGACTCTCTCTCCCCCCGACTCTTCCCCCAAATCTCTCTCTCCCCGACTGCCCCCGACTCTCTCCCACCGACTCTCCCCCCAACTCTCTCTCTCCCCGACTCCCCCCGACTCTCTCTCCCCCCGACTCTCTCCCCCCGACTCTCCCCCCGACTCCACCCGACTCTCTCCCCCCCCCGACTCTCCCCCACGATTCTCCCCCCCACGACTCTCTCACCCCCCCCGACTCTCTCTCTCCCCCCGACTCTCTCTCCCCCTGACTCTCTTTCCCCCCCCACTCTCTCTCCCCCAACTCTCCCCCCGACTCTCTCTCCCCCCGACGCTCTCCCCTCCGACTCTCTCCCCCCCGACTCTCTCCCCCCCGACTCTCTCCCCCCCCGACTCTCTCCCAACACGACTCTCCCGCCCCTGACTCTCCCGCCGCGACTCTCCCCCCCCCGACTTTCTCTCCCCCCGACTCTCCCCCGACTCTCTCTCCCCCCGACTCTCTCTCCCCCCCGACTCTCTTTCCCCCCCCACTCTCTCTCCCCCCAACTCTCTCTCCCCCCGACTCTCTCCCCCGACTCTCCCCCCGACTCCCCCCCTGACTCTCCCCAACTCTCTCTCTCCCTGACTCCCCCGACACTACCCCCGACTCTCTCTCCCCGACTCTCTCCCCGACTCTCTCTCCCCCCGACTCTCCCCCCGACTCTCTCTCCCTCCGACTCTCCCCCCGACTCTCTCTCCCCGACTCTCTCCCCGACTCTCCCCCCGACTCCCCCCCACGACTCCCCCCAACTCTCTCTCTCCCCAACTCACTCTTCACCCCCCCGACTCTCACTTCACTCCCTCGACTCCCCCGCGATTACCCTCTCTCTCCCCCCGACTCTCCCCCCGACTCTCCCCCCCGACTCTCCCCCACTGACTCCCCCCACCCGACTCCCCGCAACTCTCTCTCTCCAACTCTCTCTTCACCCCCGCGACTCTCCCCCAACTCGCTCCCCCACCGACTACTCCCCCGACTCCCCCGTCAGTCTCCCCCCGCAGACACCCCCGAATCTCTCCCCCGAATCTCTCCCCCGATTCTCCCCCCCTGACTCTCCCCCCCAGTCCCACTCGACTCACCCCGCCGACTCTCCCCCCGAATCTATCTCCACCCCCGACTCTCCCCTCCCGTCTCTCCCCACCAACTCTCTCCCTCGACTCACCCCCCCAACTCTCTCTTCCTCCAATTCTCCCCGAGACTCTCCCCACGACACTCCCTCCCGGCTCTCCCCTCGACGCTCCACCCCCCGACTCTCCCCCCCGACCCTTCCCTCGTCTGTCCCCCCGTTAACCTTCCCGCCGACTCTCCCCCCGACTCTCACTTCACCTCCGGACTCCCCCCCAGACTCTCTCTTCACTCCCCCCCGAATTCACCCCTGACTCTCTCCCCCCAACTCTCGCCCCCGACTCCCCCCTGACACTCCCCCCCAAACTCACCCCACCGACTCTATCTCCCCCCGACTCTCGCTCCCGACTCCACCCTTGACTCTCTCTCCCTCCGAGTCTCCCCCTCCATCTCTCGCCCCTGACTCTCCCCAACTCTCGCTCCCCCCGACTCCCCCGACTCTCTTGCTCCCCCCGACTCTCTCTTCACCCCCCCGACTCCCCCCGATACCTCCCCGACTCCCCCCCAACTCCCCTCCGACTCCCCCTGACTCCCTCCTCGATTCTTCGCATCGACTCCGCCCCAACTCGCCCCCGACTCCCCGCCGACTCCCACCTCGAATCTCCCCCCCAACTCTTCCCTGACTCCTCCGTCGACTCCCCCCTCGACTCTGCCCCCCGACTACCCCCTCAACTCTCCCCCCTCGACTCTACTTCCCAATTCCTCCCCGACTCCCCCTCGACTCCCCCTGACTCCCCATCGACTCCCCCCGATTCCCGATTGACTCTGCCCCCCCCGACAACACCCTCGACTATCCCCCGCGACTCTCTCTCCCTCCGACTCTCCCAGAGGCTCTCCCTACGACACTCCGCCCCCGACTCTCCCCCCCGACCCTCCCCTCGTCTGTCCCCCCGTTACCCTTCCCGCCGACTCTCCCCCCCGACTCTCCCCCCCAACACTCTCCCCGACTCTCCTCCCCATTCTCCCCCCCCGACTCTCCCCCCGACTCTCCCCCCGACTCTCCCACCCGACTCTCCCCCCCGACACCCACACCGACTCTCCCCGCGTTACCCTCCCCGCCGACTCTCTCCCCCCCGACTCTCCCCCAACTCACACGCCACTGACTCCCCCCGCGATGACCCTCTCTCTCCCACCGACTCTCCCCCCGACTCTCTCCCCCGACTCTCTCCCCCGACTCTCCCCCCCCGACTCCTCCCAACTCCTCTCTCGACTTTCCCCCCCCCGACTCCCCGCCGACTCCCCCATTGACTCTTCACCCCCAGCTCTTCCCTGACTCCTCCGTCGACACCCCCTCGACTCTCCCCCCTCGACTCTACCTCCCAATACCCCCCGACTCCCCCCTCGACTCCCCCCTGACTCCCCATCGACTCCCCCCGATTCCCCCTCAACTCTGCCCCCCGACACCCCCCCTCGGCTCTCCCCCCCGACTCTCTCTCCCCCCGACTCTCTCTCCCCGACTCTTCCTCCCGACTCTCGCCCCCGACTCACCTCCTGACTCTCCCCCGACTCTCTCTCCCCCCAACTCTCTCTCCCGAATCTCACCCCCCCGACTCCCCGCCAGAATTCCCCCCGACTCGCTCTTCACTTCCCCGACTCACCCCCCACCGACCCCCCCTCCGATTCCCTCCGACTTCACCCCTGACTCTCTCCTCCCGACTCTCGCCCTCCAACTCCCCCCCCGACTCTCCCCAACTCTCTCTCACCGCCGACTCTCCCCCCTCGACTCGATCTCCTCCCCAACTCTATCTCCCCCCCCGATTCTATCTCCCCCACCGACTCCTCCACCCCCGATTCCCCTCTCTCCCCCCTTGACCCCCCCCGACTCTCCCTCCCCGACTCTCTCACCCGTCTCTCCCCCACAACTCTCCAGACCCTGACTCGCCTCCCGACTACACCCTGACACTCCCCACCCCAACTCCCCCCACCGACTCTCTCCCCCCCGACTCTCTCTTCACTCCCCCGACTCACTCCCGCCGACTCTCGCCCCCGACTCCACCCTTGACTCTCTCCCCCCGACTCTCCCCCTCGAACTCTCCTGTGGAAATGTATTTTTATCTAAGCTGATACCATACGGTATTTGTGTGCCTTTTGATTAAAATGGAGTCCTGGCCCTTCCAGAACTTTCTGCATTTTAGCAGCCAGCTTATTATGAACAGCTAAACCTGCTGTTGGATGGCTGATGGTTATCAGACAGCTAGGAGACAAGTCATGCTGAGACAAGTAACCCCCCATGGTGCTCTCCTATTGTCTACACTACAGGAGTTCCATGTCACCCCACCCTTATCTTCTAGCCATTATCTCTTTCCTTTACCTCATCCATTTGAAGCAAACAGGTAAACTGACCAGGAAATTGGATAATCTGTATTCACAATACAAGACAGGTGATAGCCCATTACCTATGACTCATGGAGTAATGGCCGTTTGGCTTTCTGATAACCCTGACAAAAGGAAATATCTTGACACCATTTCAGTCCAGGATATAGTAATTAACTCTTTATCTGTATTCACTGACTGTGAGACAGAGCAATACACAGGGAGAGGCCAGAACTTGGGTTTTACTGTATAAATATCTTGTGAAGCTGTACCATTGCGGAGGTTTCATTTTAGCCCTTGACTGAGTGAAACTTACCCCTTGCGAGCAAGTAAATTAAAAGGGAAACTTCCATCGGAGCTGTAAGTGTCGGAGTCATTCTTTTCGGAGGTCGAGATTTCGACAGTTATTGGAGGTTCCACCGAGATGCATACTCTCTGTTCTGTGAGTAAAACGGATACAGGCATAGTGCCTCTCCAGTGAAAGGCTTCGGTGGCCAAACAAGGTGAGCCTTTGCTCACAAGAGGTTTCTTCACTGTTGAATCGCAGATGTAATCTGTTGTCCACAGCTGAGGTACTGCATCTACAAGACTCGGCATTTAAAAGTTAAAGGTATTTTTTTTATAACCATTTCTTTCTCAGCTCGCCAGCAGAAGAGAACAGGTTCTGGAAAAAATCTCGAGACAGCCCGGGGAAGGTTTCAGTAGGTAAGGAAGCGCTAGTCGATCGAAAAGGGTTCCAGGTTCTTATATGATAAGATTTTTATTGTTTTTAATTCGGAAGGGGTTCTTATGTGATAAGACTATTAAAAGAAAAGAAAAAAAGAAAGCGCTAATAATCGATCGAAGGTTCTTATGTGATAAGATTTTTATTGTTTTTAATTCGGAAGGGGTTCTTTTGTGATAAGACTATTAAAAAAAAAGAGCGCAATCGATCAAAGAGTTTGGGTACGGAACCTTAAGTTTTATCAGCTGTTATTAGGATAAGTTAAGGACTCGGTCTGTAGTGGCGTACAACGCAGACTGAGAATTTGTTTAGAGATTATGATTTGTGTACTCACGGGAATATTGTTTGTTGTCCTTGTATTACTGTTGTGTGCAATACCTTTGTGAGTCATTGCCATTAGAGAAACGGGAAGAGTCACTAGGGAAAATTGTGATTCGAAAAAAAAAACCACAAGGATTGATTAAGAAAAGAAACAGTAACTGATTGATCAACTACGATTGGTTCGTGCCAACATATCTCACACACCCAGACTGAGCCCGAATTAAGAGCCTTTTCAGGCCACGTAACGGCCAGGAGAAGTGGGCGTAGAGAACTCGGTTGGCCGAAAGGATTGTGAGATCAGAAACTGTGGGAAAATCTTAATCATCCAGAATGGGTGCCGGAGCAAGTTAAAACACCACAAAAGGCACACCAGCCTATGTCATGCTCCAGAATTGTGGTCAGTCTTCAATTGACCAAAGAAACAAAAACCAGTAAAGTGGACTAAGGGTGAAAACAGGCCATTTCCACCCGATGGTTCATTTAATTTAGAGAGAACAACTTGTCTCCAGGAGTGTCTTATAAACAGAGATCCAGGTAGAAAAAAAAAAAAGGAAAGTAATAGAAAAGGCCTGGGTTCCGATTCTTCAAGCCCATGTAAAATTAACAGAGGAAGTAAATCAAATGAAAAAAAAAGAGAACCTGATAGTGACTTATGAAAAAAAAAATGAAGCTAGTAAAAGAAAAAGCTTTATTGAATGGAGAGAGACTTGTGAATGTCTTGTCTTTGAATGAGAGTGCTTCTGTCTTTTTTTCCTTGTGTCTGGAAACCTGTTTGGAAAAGTTGTGGAGCTGCCTGTTTGTTTTAGCTCCGCCCACTTTTTCAAACAAAGTGAAGTTTTTTTAACCCTTCATAGTGTTGTCCTGTATGTGGGAAGTTTAAGACATTTTAAGTTAGAAGCGCAGGTGTGGATTTATTCGGATGAGAGGTTACGGAGCTAGGAAATGCACAAAGGATAGGTTTGTTGAGACATGGTGGTTAAAAGTTGTAATGCCTTTTTTTTTAAAAAGCCTTTGTGGGTCTCTCGAGGTGCAGGCTGGGGGAGTACACTCTCATTGTCCTTGGTGTAAATTCTTGGTACAAAAGCTTCTAGCTCAGTAAGAGGATTTTTTTTGATAAAAGAGTGACAGTACAAACAGTTGAATTAGGATTTTGAGATATTTCAGGTGATCTCTTGATCAACATTTTGGGTGTATTGGAAAAATCTTGGGTTTGGAAGCCTTTTAATAAAATTAGAAAACAAGTACTTTACATTCTGTGATCTGTGAATCACTATAAGCATAAATGAGAAGTCCGTGTAACACACAGATTTGTCCAGTTCAGAAGCCCACACAAATGAAGGTTTGTCCATGACCTACGAGCTGTGAATGAATCTACTATATTCTCACAATGCTTAAAGGATGTGGAATGAAGTATCCCGGAATGCTTTCCAGAACCTTAAGCAGTCCCTCACTTCAGCACCAGCCTTGGGATTACCAGATTACACTAAGCTATTCAACTTATTTGTGCATCACAAGTCGGGTTTTGCACAATCTGTTTTGACTCAGTTACATGGGGACAGGCATTTCAGTACCCAACTAGACCCAGTGGCACGCGGACTATCGGGATGTCTTCCTTCGTTGGCAGCAGCTTATTATGCTATGCAACAGGCTCAGACAATCAAAAATGCAGAACAAGTGGAAAATCTCCTGCGAGCCATTTAATGCCCCTTAAAACTTGCCATTATCAAATGCCAAGCACATACAGGCCAGTCGAATGAGGTGGCACTCGGGAATGCCAGAGCTGATAATGCAGCTAAGTCAGCAGCTCTGTCGAAAGGGGGGATGCAGGTGTCATTGTTCCCACTAAGGAAAAATAATTGCTCAGACCCGCCACCCACTATTAATGACGTGCTGGCCTTTCAGACACAGGCCAGTACGGAGGAGGTGGTGACCTGGACGAAGGATCAATGTTATAAAAATCCAGAAGGAATATGGGTTCACCATGACGGCCGCGTGGTGGCCCCTAGATCCTTACTTCCATGGATTGCCCGATGTGTTCATACATTCACACATGCAGGCAAAGGGGGATTGGCAGATTATATTTTGGCAACTTGGTATGCACCAGGTATTTCGGCAATTGCAAAACAAATCTGTGAAAATTGTGTTACCTGTCAGACAATGAATCCGGGTAAGACGGAAAAAGTAGAATCTGCCTCCCACCCAAATCCAATCGGGCCTTTTGTACATTTACAAATGGATTTTATTGAATTACCTATGTGTATGGGATTCAAGTATGTATTAGTTATTGTAGATGTGTTCTCTAGATGGATTGAAGCCTTTCCATGTAAAAAGGCCGATGCCACTACTGTTGCTAAATGTTTGTTAAAAGAAATTGTACCGCGCTTCGGAATCCCTGCTAAGCTTTCCAGTGATAACGGGTCACATTTCACGGGAACTGTCATAAGAGAAATGTGTAAAGCTTTACAGATTAATCAACGTTTTCATTGCAGTTATCATCCACAATCAGCTGGACTTGTTGAAAGATATAATGGAATGCTTAAAAATAAGCTGGCAAAACTATGCAATGACACTGGACTGAAATGGACAGAACTGCTGCCCTTAGCTTTGATGGTAATGCGATCTGCAACCAACAGAACAACAGGCTTGTCACCACATGAGATAGTTATGGGACGTCCCCAACGACTACCTTTTACAGCACCATTTACTGCAAAACAGATGGACATCCACAAAATGGAGGAAAATATGTTGAATTATTGTATTGCACTAACCAAATGTATTTCCAGCTTTCATTCACAGGTAAAGGAAGCCCAAGTCAAGCCAGCGGAAGGGAAGTGTCATAACCTGGAGCCAGGGGAATTCGTTTACATCAAGATTTTTAAAAGGAAAAGCAGTCTACAGCCAAGATTCGAAGGACCATACCAGGTCTTGCTGGCGACCAATACTGCAATCAAGGTAAAGGAAAGACCAACATGGATCCACGCATCCCATTGCAAACGGGCACCCGACCAGGAGGAAGGGACGAAGGAATCAGAGGAACAGAAAAAGGAAGACTGAATAAAGAACTGTATGGACTATGGGGACTGATGGTGCTGGGCTTGACAGGGTTTTACTTCGCATTATTGATTACACCAGGGGTACAGACCCACCACCGAAGGGAATTGCACGTAAACGTATTTATGGCTCTGAGTCATAGGTATGCTCAAGAAAGAAACTTGTCGAGTTGTTGGATATGTTCCCATGTACCTGTCCACTCCAGGGGGGTATTCCCCTGAGATCTGTCCCCTTTAACGAATCAGAAATGGTAGAATGGTTGACAGTGCAAAACAGGACAAAACTAACTAAGGGGCCAGAAACAAAGGAGCAAACAGAATGGAGGTCGGCAGGGTATAATCTTACAGCCTTCCAGGGATGGTACCAGCCCAATTATGATAATAACCATCAGCCTCCCTTCCTAAGCATTACTCCCAGAATAGGAAATCCTGAGGGTATAATATGCCTAGTGAGTAATGAAACTAAAAGAAATGGAAATGGAGAGACTGTACAAGATCAGAATGGATTGAGTTGTCCTTGTGAAGGACAAAATGGGGGAATGTGGAAATGTATTTTTATCTAAGCTGATACCATACGGTATTTGTGTGCCTTTTGATTAAAATGGAGTCCTGGCCCTTCCAGAACTTTCTGCATTTTAGCAGCCAGCTTATTATGAACAGCTAAACCTGCTGTTGGATGGCTGATGGTTATCAGACAGCTAGGAGACAAGTCATGCTGAGACAAGTAACCCCCCATGGTGCTCTCCTATTGTCTACACTACAGGAGTTCCATGTCACCCCACCCTTATCTTCTAGCCATTATCTCTTTCCTTTACCTCATCCATTTGAAGCAAACAGGTAAACTGACCAGGAAATTGGATAATCTGTATTCACAATACAAGACAGGTGATAGCCCATTACCTATGACTCATGGAGTAATGGCCGTTTGGCTTTCTGATAACCCTGACAAAAGGAAATATCTTGACACCATTTCAGTCCAGGATATAGTAATTAACTCTTTATCTGTATTCACTGACTGTGAGACAGAGCAATACACAGGGAGAGGCCAGAACTTGGGTTTTACTGTATAAATATCTTGTGAAGCTGTACCATTGCGGAGGTTTCATTTTAGCCCTTGACTGAGTGAAACTTACCCCTTGCGAGCAAGTAAATTAAAAGGGAAACTTCCATCGGAGCTGTAAGTGTCGGAGTCATTCTTTTCGGAGGTCGAGATTTCGACACTCCCCCCTGACTCTCCCCAACTCTCTCTCTCCATGACTATCTCTTCAAGCTTCCCGACTCTCTCTCTCCCCGACTCTCGCTCCCCCGACTCCCCCCAACTCTCTCTCTTCACCCTCCGACTCCCCACCGACTCTCTCTTCACTCCCCTGACTTACACCCCACCGAATCCCCCCCGATTCCCCTCTCTCCCCCCCCGACTCCCGCCTGACTCTCCCCCCGCCCCGACTCGCAACTCGACTCTCCCCCCGCAGACATCCCCGGCTCTCACCCCCCAAACCCCCCGACTCTCTCCCTTGACTCTCCCCCACCGACTCCCCCCGAATCTGTCTCCCCCCAATTCCCCCCCGACCCCCTGCCCCGACTCTCCCCCCCGTCTCTCCCCCCGTCTCTCTCCCCCTGACTCTCCCCCCTGACTCTCCCCCCCGACTCTCCCCCCCGACTCCTTCACCGACTCCCTCCCCGGCTCCCCCCTGACTCCCCACCGACTCTCCCCCACCGACTCCCCCCGACTCTCTCTCTGCCCCCGACTCCCCCCCGCTCTCTCTTCACTCCCCGACTCATCCCCCACCGACTCCCCCCCCGATTCCCTTCTCTCTCCCCCGACCCCCCTTCCAGACTCTCCCCCCTGACTCTCCCCCCCAACTCTCCCCCCGTCTCTCCCGCACAATTCTCTCTCCCTCGACTCACCTCCCCGTCTCCCCCCTGACTTCCCCCCGATTCATCCCCCAACTCTCCCCCCCGACTCTCTCCCCCGATTCACCCCGCCGACTCTCCCCCCCGACTCTCCCCCCCGACTCCCCCCCCCGACTCTCTGCCCGCCTCTCCCCCCAATTCTCCCCGCCGACTCTCTCTCACCCCGACTCCCCCCACAACTCACCCCCCCGTGACTCTCCCGTCCGACTCTCTCCCCCACCGACTGCCCCACCGACTGCCCCACCGACTCCCCCCCGACTACCCCCCGACTCTCCCCCTGACTCCCCCCCGACTCCCCCAAACTCTCTCTTTCCCCGACTCCCCCCACAACTCACCCCCCCGTGACTCTCCCGTCCGTCTCTCTCTCCCCCCAACTCTCTCTCTCCCCGACTCCCCCCGACTCTCTCTCCCCCCAACTCTCTCTCACCGCGACTCTCCCCTGACTCGCGCTCCCCCGACTTCCCCACGACTCTCTCTTCACTCCCCGACTCACCCCCCCACGACTCTCCCCACCCTGACTCTCCCCCCTCGACTCTCCCCCAGCCCGACTCTCCACCCCCAGAACCCCCCGACTCACCCTCCCCGACTCTCCCCCCCGACTCCCCCCCGACTCCCTCTCCCCCGACTTTCCCCCGACTCACTCATCCCCCCGACTATCTCTACCCCGACTCTCCCCGACTCTCCCCCCGACTCTGTCTCTCCCCGACTCCCCCCGACTCTCTCTCCCCCCGACTCTCTCTCCCCCCGACTCTCTCTTCACGCCCCGACTCATCCCCCACCGACTCCCCCACCGACTCTTCCCCAGCCCGACTCTCCACCCCCAGAACCCCCCGACTCTCCCCGCCGACTCTCCCCCCGACTCCCCGAACTCTCTCTCTCCCCGACTCTCTCTTCACCCCCCCAACTCCCCCGACTCTCTCTCCCCCCGACTCCCTGCACCGACTCTCCCCCTTGACTCTCCCCCTCGACTCTCCCCCCCGCACTTCAGACCCTGACTCGCACCCCCCGACTCCCCCCTGACACTCCACCCCCAACTATCCCCCCCCGACTCTCCCCCCCCGACATCCTCCCGACTCCCCCCCGACTCTCTCTTCACTCCCCCAACTTACCCCACATCGATTCCCCTCTCCCCCAGCCCGACTCTCCCCCAGCCCGACTCTCCACCTCCAGAACCCCCCGACTCTCCCTCCCCGACTCTCCCCCCCGACTCCCCCCGACTCCCTCTCCCCCCGACTCTCCCCCGACTATCTCTCCCCCGACTCTCCCCCGACTCTCCCCCTGACACTCCCCCCGACTTCCCCCAACTCTCTCTCTCCCCAACTCTCTCTTCAACCCCCCTGATTCCCCCGTACTCTCTCTCCCCCCGACAGTCTCCCCCCGACTTTGTCTCCCCCCGACTTTCTCTCCCCCCCCAGCTATCCCCCAACTCTCTCTCCCCTGACTCTCCCCCGACTCTCTCTTCACTCCCCCTACTCACCCCACACCGACTCCCCCCGTGATGCCCCTCTCCCCCACCGACTCCCCCCGCGATGCCCCTCTCCCCCCCGACTCTCCCCCCCGATTCACTCCCCCGCCTCTTCCCCGACTCTCTCTCATCCCGAATCCCCCCCAACTCTCCCCCCGACTCTCCCACCGACTCTCCTCGCCGACTCTCTCTCCCCCCGACTCCCCGCAGACTCACCCCCCGTATCTTTCCCGTCCAACTCTCTCATCCCCCGACTCCCCCCCGACTCTCCCTCCGACTCTCCCCTCGACTCTCTCCCGACTCTGCCATCGACTCTCCCCCGACTCTCCCCCCGACACTCCACCCCTCAACTCTCCCCCACCGACTACCCCCCTGACTCCCCCGCGACTCTCGACCCAACACTCCACCCCTCAACTCTCCCCCACCGACTCTCCCCCGACTCTCCCCCCGACTCTCTCCCGACTCTGCCATCGACTCTCCCCCCGACTCTCCCCCGACACTCCACCCCTCAACTCTCCCCCACCGGCTCCCCCCCGCGACTCTCCCCCGACTATCCCCTCGACTCTCTCTCTCTCTCTCTCCCCGACTCCCCCCGACTCTCTCTCCCCCCGACTCTCTCTCCCCCCGACTCTCTCTTCACGCCCCGACTCATCCCCCACCGACTCCCCCTCCGACTCTCCCCCAGCCCGACTCTCCACCCCCAGAACCCCCCAACTCTCCCCGCCGACTCTCCCCCCGACTCCCCCCAACTCTCTCTCTCCCCGACTCTCTCTTCACCCCACTCCCCCGACTCTCTCTCCCCCCGACTCCCTGCACCGACTCTCCCCCTCGACTCTCCCCCTCGACTCTCTCCCCCAACTCTTCAGACCCTGACACTCCACCCCCAACTATCCCCCCCGACTCTCCCCCCCCCCGACATCCTCCTGACTCCCCGCCGACTCTCTCTTCACTTCCCCAACTTACCACACATCGATTCCCCTCTCTCCCCCCCGACTCTCCCCCAGCCCGACTCTCCCCCAGCCCGACTCTCCACCCCCAGAACCCCCCAACTCTCCCTCCCCGACTCTCCCCCATGATTCCCCCCGACTCCCTCTCCACCCGACTCTCCCCCGACTATCTCTCCCCCGACTCTCCCCCCGACTCTCCCCCTGACAGTCCCCCCGACTTCCCCCAACTCTCTCTCTCCCCGACTCTCTCTTCAAACCCCCTGATTCCCCCGTACTCTTTCTCCCCCCGACAGTCTCCTCCCGACTTTCTCTCCCCCCAGCTATCCCCCAACTCTCTCTCCCCCGATTCTCCCCCGACTCTCTCTTCACTCTCCCTACTCACCCCCCACCGACTCACCCCGCGATGCCCCTCTCACCTCCGACTCTCCTCCCCCGACTCTCCCCCCCCGACTCTCCCCCAGCCCGACTCTCCTCCCTTAGAACCCCCCGACTCTCCTCGCCGACTCTCCCCCCCGACTCTATCTCCAGCCCCCCCGACTCTCCCCCCTGACTTTCCCCCCCGACTCTCCCGCCCGATTCTCCACCCCGACTCTTCCCCCCAACTCTTCCCCCCCCAACTCTTCCCCCCAACTCTCTCTCCCTCGACTCCCCACCGACTCACCCCCCGACTCTCCCTCCCGACTCTCCCCCCCGACTCTCCCACCTGACTCCCCCCAACTCTCGCTCTCCCCGACTCTCTCTCCACCCCCAACTCCGCCCCCCAACTCTCCCCATCGATTCTCTCTCCCCCTAACTCTCCACCTGACTCTCCCCCCGACTCTCCCCCACCGACTCCACCGACTCTGTCCCCCCCCAACTCCCCCCTGACTCCCCCCCGACTCTCCCCCCCGCTTCACCCCCGCGCCTCTCCCCCGACTCTCCCCGCCGACTCTCTCTCATCCCGAATCCCCCCCGACTCTCCCCCCGCGACTCTCCCCCCGACTCTCCCCACGACTCTCCCCGCCGACTCTCTCTCCCCCCGACTCCCCCCAGACTCACCCCCCGTAACTTTCCCGTCCGACTCTCTCATCCCCCGACTCCCCGCCGACTCTCCCCCCGACTCTCTCCCGACTCTGCCATCGACTCTCTCCCCGACTCTCCCCCCGACACTCCAACCCTCAACTCCCCCCACCGACTCTATCTCCCCCCGACTCTCGCTCCCGACTCCACCCTTGACTCTCTCTCCCTCCGAGTCTCCCCCTCCAACTCTCGCCCCTGACTCTCCCCAACTCTCTCTCTCCCCGACTCCCCCGACTCTCTCGCTCCCCCCGACTCTCTCCCCGACTCTCTCTCTCCCCAACTCTCTCTTCTCCCCCCCGACTACCCCCCCAACTCCCCTCCAACTCCCCCTGACTCCCCCCTCGACTCTTCGCCCCGACTCCGCCCCAACTCGCCCCCGACTCCCCCCTCGAATCTCCCCCCGCAACTGTTCCCTGACTCTTCCGTCGACTCCCCCCTCAACTCTCCCCCCTCGATTCTACCTCCCAATACCCCCCGACTCCCCCCTCGACTCCCCCTGACTCCCCATCGACTCCCCCCTCGACTCTCCCCCTTCGACTCTACCTCCCAATACCCCCCGACTCCCCCCTTGACTCCCCCCTGACTCCCCATCGATTCCCCCCGATTCCCCCTCGACTCTGCCCCACGACACCCCCCCTCTACTCTCCCCCCCGACTCTCTCTCCCCCCGACTTTACCCTGTGACTCTCCCAGCCGACTCTTTCTCCTGCTGACTCTCCCCCAGACTCTCCCCACGACACTCCCCCCCGACTCTCCACCCCGACCCTCCACCCCCCCGACTCTCCCCCCGTTACCCTCCCCACCGCCTCTCTCTCCCCGACTCTCCCCGCCGACTCTCTCCCCGCCGACTCTCTCTCCCCCCGACTCTCCCACCGACTCCCCCGACTCTCTCTCTCCCGACTCCACCCCGACACCCAGCCGACTCTCCCCCCCTCCCCAACTCTCCAAACCCTAACTCGCCCCCCCGACTCCCCCCGACTCCCCTCCGACTCCCCCTGACTCCGCCCCAACTCGTCCCCGACTCCCCGCCGACTCCCCCCTCGAATCTCCCCCCCAACTCTTCCCTGACTCCTCCGTCGACTCCCCCCTCAACTCTCCCCCCTCGTCTCTACCTCCCAATTCCCCCTCGACTCCCCCCTGACTCCCCATTGACTCTGCCCCCGACTCCCTCCCTCGGCTCTCCCCCCCCAACTCTCTCTCCCTCCGATTCTCCCCGAGACTCTCCCCACGATACTCCCCCCCGGCTCTCTCCCCGACGCTCCACCCCCCGACTCTCCCCCCCGACCCTTCCCTCGTCTGTCCCCCACCGACTCTCCCACCGACTCTCCCCCTCGACACTCCCACCGACTCTCCCCCCGTTACCCTCCCCGCCGACTCTCTCCCCCCCGACTCTCCCCCCCGACTCACCCGCCACCAACTCCCCCCGCGATGACCCTCTCTCTCCCACCGACTCTCCCCCCAACTCTCTCCCCCGACTCTCTCCCCCGACTCTCCCCCCCTCGACTCCCCCCTGACTCCCCATCGACTCCCGCCGACTCCCCCCTTGACTCTTCACCCCCAACTCTTCCCTGATTCCTCCGTCGACTCCCCCCTCGACTCCCCCCTGACTCCCCATCGACTCCCCCCGATTCCCCCTCGACTCTGCCCCCCGACACGCCCCTCGACTCTCCCCCCCGACTCTCTCCCCCCGACTTTACCCCGTGACACTCCCCGCCGACTCTCTATCCTGCCGACTCTCCCCCAGACTCTCCCCACGACACTCCTCCCCGACTATCCCCCCCGACCCTCCCCACCGCCTCTCTCTCCCCGACTCTCCCCGCCGACTCTCTCTCCCCCCGACTCTCCCCCCCGACTCTCCCACCGACTCCCCCGACTCTCTCTCTCCCGACTCTCCCCCCGACTCTCCCCCCGACTCTCTCCCGACTCTGCCATCGACTCTCCCCCCGACTCTCCCCCGACACTCCACCCCTCAACTCTCCCCCACCGGCTCCCCCCCCCGACTCCCCCGCGACTCTCCCCCGACTATCCCCTCGACTCTCTCTCTCTCTCTCTCCCCGACTCCCCCCGACTCTCTCTCCCCCCGACTCTCTCTCCCCCCGACTCTCTCTTCACGCCCCGACTCATCCCCCACCGACTCCCCCCCCGACTCTCCCCCAGCCCGACTCTCCACCCCCAGAACCCCCCAACTCTCCCCGCCGACTCTCCCCCCGACTCCCCCCAACTCTCTCTCTCCCCGACTCTCTCTTCACCCCACCCCCCCGACTCCCCCGACTCTCTCTCCCCCCGACTCCCTGCACCGACTCTCCCCCTCGACTCTCCCCCTCGACTCTCTCCCCCAACTCTTCAGACCCTGACACTCCACCCCCAACTATCCCCCCCGACTCTCCCCCCCCCCGACATCCTCCTGACTCCCCGCCGACTCTCTCTTCACTTCCCCAACTTACCACACATCGATTCCCCTCTCTCCCCCCCGACTCTCCCCCAGCCCGACTCTCCCCCAGCCCGACTCTCCACCCCCAGAACCCCCCAACTCTCCCTCCCCGACTCTCCCCCATGATTCCCCCCGACTCCCTCTCCACCCGACTCTCCCCCGACTATCTCTCCCCCGACTCTCCCCCCGACTCTCCCCCTGACAGTCCCCCCGACTTCCCCCAACTCTCTCTCTCCCCGACTCTCTCTTCAAACCCCCTGATTCCCCCGTACTCTTTCTCCCCCCGACAGTCTCCTCCCGACTTTCTCTCCCCCCAGCTATCCCCCAACTCTCTCTCCCCCGATTCTCCCCCGACTCTCTCTTCACTCTCCCTACTCACCCCCCACCGACTCACCCCGCGATGCCCCTCTCACCTCCGACTCTCCCCCCCCGACTCTCCCCCCCCGACTCTCCCCCTCCGACTCTCCCCCAGCCCGACTCTCCTCCCTTAGAACCCCCCGACTCTCCTCGCCGACTCTCCCCCCCGACTCTATCTCCAGCCCCCCCGACTCTCCCCCCTGACTTTCCCCCCCGACTCTCCCGCCCGATTCTCCACCCCGACTCTTCCCCCCAACTCTTCCCCCCCCAACTCTTCCCCCCAACTCTCTCTCCCTCGACTCCCCACCGACTCACCCCCCGACTCTCCCTCCCGACTCTCCCCCCCGACTCTCCCACCTGACTCCCCCCAACTCTCGCTCTCCCCGACTCTCTCTCCACCCCCAACTCCGCCCCCCAACTCTCCCCATCGATTCTCTCTCCCCCTAACTCTCCACCTGACTCTCCCCCCGACTCTCCCCCACCGACTCCACCGACTCTGTCCCCCCCCAACTCCCCCCTGACTCCCCCCCGACTCTCCCCCCCGCTTCACCCCCGCGCCTCTCCCCCGACTCTCCCCGCCGACTCTCTCTCATCCCGAATCCCCCCCGACTCTCCCCCCGCGACTCTCCCCCCGACTCTCCCCACGACTCTCCCCGCCGACTCTCTCTCCCCCCGACTCCCCCCAGACTCACCCCCCGTAACTTTCCCGTCCGACTCTCTCATCCCCCGACTCCCCGCCGACTCTCCCCCCGACTCTCTCCCGACTGCCATCGACTCTCTCCCCGACTCTCCCCCCGACACTCCAACCCTCAACTCCCCCCACCGACTCTATCTCCCCCCGACTCTCGCTCCCGACTCCACCCTTGACTCTCTCTCCCTCCGAGTCTCCCCCTCCAACTCTCGCCCCTGACTCTCCCCAACTCTCTCTCTCCCCGACTCCCCCGACTCTCTCGCTCCCCCCGACTCTCTCCCCGACTCTCTCTCTCCCCAACTCTCTCTTCACCCCCCCGACTCCCCCCCGACTACCCCCCCAACTCCCCTCCAACTCCCCCTGACTCCCCCCTCGACTCTTCGCCCCGACTCCGCCCCAACTCGCCCCCGACTCCCCCCTCGAATCTCCCCCCGCAACTGTTCCCTGACTCTTCCGTCGACTCCCCCCTCAACTCTCCCCCCTCGATTCTACCTCCCAATACCCCCCGACTCCCTCCTCGACTCCCCCTGACTCCCCATCGACTCCCCCCTCGACTCTCCCCCTTCGACTCTACCTCCCAATACCCCCCGACTCCCCCCTTGACTCCCCCCTGACTCCCCATCGATTCCCCCCGATTCCCCCTCGACTCTGCCCCACGACACCCCCCCTCTACTCTCCCCCCCGACTCTCTCTCCCCCCGACTTTACCCTGTGACTCTCCCAGCCGACTCTTTCTCCTGCTGACTCTCCCCCAGACTCTCCCCACGACACTCCCCCCCGACTCTCCACCCCGACCCTCCACCCCCCCGACTCTCCCCCCGTTACCCTCCCCACCGCCTCTCTCTCCCCGACTCTCCCCGCCGACTCTCTCCCCGCCGACTCTCTCTCCCCCCGACTCTCCCACCGACTCCCCCGACTCTCTCTCTCCCGACTCCACCCCGACACCCAGCCGACTCTCCCCCCCTCCCCAACTCTCCAAACCCTAACTCGCCCCCCCGACTCCCCCCGACTCCCCTCCGACTCCCCCTGACTCCGCCCCAACTCGTCCCCGACTCCCCGCCGACTCCCCCCTCGAATCTCCCCCCCAACTCTTCCCTGACTCCTCCGTCGACTCCCCCCTCAACTCTCCCCCCTCGTCTCTACCTCCCAATTCCCCCTCGACTCCCCCCTGACTCCCCATTGACTCTGCCCCCGACTCCCTCCCTCGACTCTCCCCCCCCAACTCTCTCTCCCTCCGATTCTCCCCGAGACTCTCCCCACGATACTCCCCCCCGGCTCTCTCCCCGACGCTCCACCCCCCGACTCTCCCCCCCGACCCTTCCCTCGTCTGTCCCCCACCGACTCTCCCACCGACTCTCCCCCTCGACACTCCCACCGACTCTCCCCCCGTTACCCTCCCCGCCGACTCTCTCCCCCCCGACTCTCCCCCCCGACTCACCCGCCACCAACTCCCCCCGCGATGACCCTCTCTCTCCCACCGACTCTCCCCCCAACTCTCTCCCCCGACTCTCTCCCCCGACTCTCCCCCCCTCGACTCCCCCCTGACTCCCCATCGACTCCCGCCGACTCCCCCCTTGACTCTTCACCCCCAACTCTTCCCTGATTCCTCCGTCGACTCCCCCCTCGACTCCCCCCTGACTCCCCATCGACTCCCCCCGATTCCCCCTCGACTCTGCCCCCCGACACGCCCCTCGACTCTCCCCCCCGACTCTCTCCCCCCGACTTTACCCCGTGACACTCCCCGCCGACTCTCTATCCTGCCGACTCTCCCCCAGACTCTCCCCACGACACTCCTCCCCGACTATCCCCCCCGACCCTCCCCACCGCCTCTCTCTCCCCGACTCTCCCCGCCGACTCTCTCTCCCCCCGACTCTCCCCCCCGACTCTCCCACCGACTCCCCCGACTCTCTCTCTCCCGACTCTCCCCCCGACTCTCCCCCCGACTCCCCCCGACTCTCTCTCCCCCCGACTCTCCCCGACTCTCTCTTCACCCCACCGACTCCCACGACTCTCTCTCCCCCCGACTCCCTGCACCGACTCTCCCCCTCGACTCTCCCCCTCGACTCTCGCCCCCGACTCTTCAGACCCTGACTCGCACCCCCCGACTCCCCCCTGACACTCCACCCCCAACTATCCCCCCCGACTCTCCCCCCCCCGACATCCTCCCGACTCTCCCCCCCCGACTCTCTCTTCACTCCCCCAACTTATCCCACATCGATTCCCCTCTCTCCCCCCGACTCTCCCCCAGCCCGACTCTCCACCCCCAGAACCCCCCGACTCTCCCTCCCCGACTCTCCCCCCCGACTCCCCCCGACTCCCTCTCCCCCCGACTCTCCCCCAACTATCTCTCCCCCGACTCTCCCCCCGACTCTCCCCCTGACACTCCCCCCGACTTCCCCCAACTCTCTCTCTCCCCGACTCTCTCTTCAACCCCCCTGATTCCCCCGCACTCTCTCTCCCCCCGACATTCTCATCACGACTTTCTCTCCCCCCAGATATCCCCCAACTCTCTCTCCCCCGACTCTCCCCCGACTCTCTCTTCACTCCCCCTACTCACCCCCCACCAATTCCCCGCGTGATGCCCCTTTCCCCCACTGACTCCCCCCGCGATGCCCCTCTCCCCCCCGACTCTCCCCCCCGACTCTCCCCCTCCGACTCTCCCCCAGCCCGACTCTCCTCCCTCAGAACCCCCCGACTCTCCTCGCCGACTCTCCCCCCCGACTCTATCTCCACCCCCCCCCGACTCTCCCCCTGGACTCTCCCCGCCGACTCTTCCCCCCAACACTCTCTCCCTCGACACCCCACCGACTCTCCCCCCCGACTCTCCCACCCGACTCCCCCCAACTCTCGCTCTCCCTGACTCACTCTTCACCCCCCTGACTCCCCCCAACTCTCTCTGTCCCACGGACTCTGCCCCGGACTCTCCCCCCGACTCTCCCCCGCTCCAACTCCCCACACCGACTCCCCCCATCACCGACACCCCCACCGACTCTCTCCCCCTGACTCTCTCTTCACCCCCCCGACTCCCCCCGACTCTCTCTCACCCCGACTCTTCCCCCGACTCTCTCTCCACCCCCGACTCCACCCCCCGACTCTCCCCATCGACTCTCTCTCCCCCTGACTCTCCCCCTGACTCTCCCCCCGACTCTCCCCCAACGACTCCACCGACTCTGTCCCCCCCCCAACTTCCCCCCGACTCCCCCCCGACTCTCCCCCCGCTTCACCCCCCCGCCTCTCCCCCGACTCTCCCCGCTGACTCTCTCTCATCCCGAATCCCCCCCGACTCTCCCCCCGCGACTCTCCCCCCGACTCTCCCCACGACTCTCCCCGCCGACTCTCTCTCCCCCCGACTCCCCCCAGACTCAACCCCCGTAACTTTCCCGTCCGACTCTCTCATCCACCGACTCTCCCCCCGACTCTCCCCCCGACTCTCTCCCGACTCTGCCATCGACTCTCCCCCGACTCTCCCCCCGACACTCCATCCCTCAACTCACCCCCACCGACTCCCCCCCGACTTCCCCCCTGACTCCCCCTGACTCTCCCCCGACTCTCCCCCCGACTCTCCCCCCGACTCTCTCCCGACTCTGCCATCGACTCTCCCTCCGACTCTCCCCCCGACACTCCACCCCTCAACTCTCCCCCACCGACTCTCCCCCCAACTCTCCCCCCCGACTCTCCCACCCGACTCTCCCTCCCGACTCTCCCACCCGACTCCCCCCAAACCTCTCTGTCCCACAGACTCTCCCCCGGACTCTCACCCGTACTCTCCCTCCGACTCTCCCCCCCGACTCTCCCCCTCCGACTCTCCCCCAGCCCGACTCTCCTCCCTCAGAACCGCCCGACTCTCCTTGCCGACTCTCCACCCCGACTCTTCCCCCACAACTCTCCCCCCCAACTCTCTCTGTCCCACGGACTCTCCCCCGGACTCTCCCCGACTCTCCCCAACCAGACTATCCCCCCCGACTCTCCCACCCGACTCTCGCACCCGACTCTCCCCCACGACTCTCCCACCCGACTCTCTCCCCCGACTCTCTCTGTCCCACGGACTCTCACCCGGACTCTCCCCCGGACTCTCCCCACGACTCTCCCCAACCCGACTCTCCCCCCCGACTCTCCCCCCCGACTCTCCCACCCGACTCCCCCCAACTCTCTCTGTCCCACGGACTCTCCCCCGGACTCACCCCCAGACTCTCCCCCGGTCTCACCCCCCGACTCTCCCCCATCGTCTACCCCCCTGACTCCCCGCCCAACTCCCCTCCGACTCTCCCCCCGACTTTCCCCAACCCGACTCTCCAGCCCCTGACTCGCCCCCGACACTCCCCCCCCCCCCAACTCCACACACCGACTCCCCCATCACTGACACCCCCACCGACTCTCTCCCACTGACTCTCTCTTCACCCCACCGACTCCCCCCGACTCTCTCTCACCCCAACTCTCCCCCAACTCTCTCTCCCCCCGATTCTTCCCCCGACTCTCTCTCCACCCCGGACTCCGCCCCCCGACTCTCCCCCCCGACTCTCCCCGTCGACTCTCTCTCCCCCTGACTCTCCCCCTGACTCTCCCCCTGACTCTCCCCCCGACTCTCCCCCACCGACTCCACCGACTCTGTCCCCCCCCAACTCCCCCCCGACTCCCCCCCCGACTCTCCCCCCCGATTCATTCCCCCGCCTCTCCCCCGACTCTCTCTCATCCCGAATCCCCCCCGACTCTCCCCCCCGACTCTCCCCCCGCGACTCTCCCCCGACTCTCCCCCCGACTCTCCTCGCCAACTCTCTCTCCCCCCGACTCCTCCCAGACTCACCCCCCGTAACTTTCCCGTCCGACTCTCTCATCCCCCGACTCCCCCCCGACTCTCCCCCCGACTCTCTCCCGACTCTGCCATCGACTCTCCTCCCGACTCTCCCCCCGACACTCCACCCCTCAACTCTCCCCCACCGACTCTCCCCCGACTCTCCCCCCGACTCTCTCCCGACTCTGCCATCGACTCTCCCCCCGACACTCCACTCCTCAACACTCCCCCACCGACTCCCCCACTGACTCCCCCCCGACTCTCCCCCCGACTCTCTCCCGACTCTGCCATCGACTCTCCCCCCGACTCTCCCCCCGACACTCCACCCCTCAACTCTCCCCCACCGACTCTCCCCCGACTCTGCCCCCGACTCTCTCTCTCCCCGACTCCCCCCGACTCTCTCTCCCCCCGACTCTCTCTCCCCCCAACTCTCTCTTCACGCCCCGACTCATCCCCCACCGACTCCCCCCGACTCTCCCCCAGCCCGACTCTCCACCCCCAGAACCCCCCGACTCTCCCCGCCGACTCTCCCCCCGACTCCCCCCAACTCTCTCTCTCCCCGACTCTCTCTTCACCCCCCCCGACCCCGACTCTCTCTCCCCCCGGACTTCCATGCTCCGACTCTCCCCCTCGACTCTCCCCCTCGACTCTCCCCCCTGACTCTTCAGACCCTGACTCGCACCCCCCGACTCCCCCCTGACGCTGCAGCCCCAACTATCCCCCCCGACTCTCCCCCCCGACATCCCCTCGACTCCCCGCTGACTCTCTCTTCACTTCCCCAACTTACCCCACATCGATTCCCCTCTCTGCCCCCCGACTCTCCCCCAGCCCCGACTCTCCCCCAGCCCGACTCTCCACCCCAGAACCCCCGACTCTCCCTCCCCGACTCTCCCCCCCCGACTCCCCCCGACTCCCTCTCCCCCCGACTCTCCCCCGACTCTCCCCCCGACTCTCCCCCTGACACTCCCCCCGACTTCCCCCAACTCTCTCTCTCCCCGACTCTCTCTTCAACCCCCCTGATTCCCCCGTACTCTCTCTCCCACCGACAGTCTCCTCCCGACTTTCTTTCCCCTCAGCTATCCCACAACTCTCTCTCCCTCGACTCTCCCCCGACTCTCTCTTCACTCCCCCTACTCACCCCCCACCGACTCCCCCCGCGATGCCCCTCTCCCCCCCGACTCTCCCCCCCCCGACTCTCCCCCCCGACTCTCCCCCTCCGACTCTTCCCCAGCCCGACTCTCCTCCCTCAGAACCCCCCGACTCTCCTCGCCGACTCTCCCCCGCGACTCTATCTCCACCCCCCCCGACTCTCCCCCCCGACTCTCCCCCCCGACTCTCCCCCCCCGAAATCCTCCCGACTCCCCCCCGACTCTCTCTTCACTCCCCCAACTTACCCCACATCGATTCCCCTCTCTCCCCCCCGACTCTCCCCCAGCCCGACTCTCCACCCCCAGAACCCCCCGACTCTCCCTCCCCGACTCTCCCCCACGACTCCCCCTGACTCCCTCTCCCCCCGACTCTCCCCCAACTATCTCTCCCCCGACTCTCCCCCCGACTCTCCCCCTGACACTCCCCCCGACTTCCCCCAACTCTCTCTCTCCCCGACTCTCTCTTCAACCCCCCTGATTCCCCCGTACTCTCTCTCCCCCCGACATTCTCATCCCGACTTTCTCTCCCCCCAGATATCCCCCAACTCTCTCTCCCCCGACTCTCCCCCGACTCTCTCTTCACTCCCCCTACTCACCCCCCACCAATTCCCCCCGTGATGCCCCTTTCCCCCACCGACTCCCCCCGCGATGCCCCTCTCCCCCCCGACTCTCCCCCCCGACTCTCCCCCCCCGACTCTCCCCCAGCCCGACTCTCCTCCCTCAGAACCCCCCGACTCTCCTCGCCGACTCTCCCCCCCGACTCTATCTCCACCCCCCCCGACTCTCCCCCTGGACTCTCCCCGCCGACTCTCCCCCCCAACTCTTCCCCCCAACTCTCTCTCCCTCGACTCCCCACCGAATCTCCCCCCCGACTCTCCCACCCGACTCCCCCCAACTCTCGCTCTCTCTGACTCACTCTTCACCCCCCTGACTCCCCCCAACTCTCTCTGTCCCACGGACTCTGCCCCGGACTCTCCCCCCGACTCTCCCCCGCTCCAACTCCCCACACCGACTCCCCCCATCACCGACACCCCCACCGACTCTCTCCCCCTGACTCTCTCTTCACCCCCCCGACTCTCCCCATCGACTCTCTCTCACCCCGACTCTTCCCCTGACTCTCTCTCCACCCCCGACTCCGCCCCCCGACTCTCCCCATCGACTCTCTCTCCCCCTGACTCTCCCCCTGACTCTCCCCCCGACTCTCCCCCAACGACTCCACCGACTCTGTCCCCCCCCAACTCCCCCCCGACTCCCCCCCGACTCTCCCCCCGATTCACTCCCCCGCCTCTCCCCCGACTCTCTCATCCCGAATCCCCCCCGACTCTCCCCCCGCGACTCTCCCCCGACTCTCCTCGCCAACTCTCTCTCCCCCCGACTCCTCCCAGACTCACCCCCCGTAACTTTCCCGTCCGACTCTCTCATCCCCCGACTCCCCCCCGACTCTCCCCCCGACTCTCTCCCGACTCTGCCATCGACTCTCCCCCCGACTCTCCCCCCGACACTCCACCCCTCAACTCTCCCCCACCGCCTCTCCCCCGACTCTCCCCCCGACTCTCTCCCGACTCTGCCATCGACTCTCCCCCCGACTCTCCCCCCGACACTCCACCCCTCAACACTCCCCCACCGACTCCCCCACTGACTCCCCCCCGACTCTCCCACCGACTCTCCCCCCGACTCTCCCTCCGACTCTCTCCCGACTCTGCCATCGACTCTCCCCCCGACTCTCCCCCCGACACTCCACCCCTCAACTCTCCCCCACCGACTCTCCCCCGACTCTCCCCCCGACTCTCTCTCTCCCCGACTCCCCCCGACTCTCTCTCCCCCCGACTCTCTCTCCCCCCAACTCTCTCTTCACGCCCCGACTCATCCCCCAGCGCCTCCCCCCCGACTCTCCCCCAGCCCGACTCTCCACCCCCAGAACCCCCCGACTCTCCCCGCCGACTCTCCCCCCGACTCCCCCCAACTCTCTCTCTCCCCGACTCTCTCTTCACCCCCCCGACTCCCCCGACTCTCTCTCCCCCCGACTCCATGCTCCGACTCTCCCCCTCGACTCTCCCCCTCGACTCTCCCCCCCGACTCTTCAGACCCTGACTCGCACCCCCCGACTCCCCCCTGACACTGCAGCCCCAACTATCCCCCCCGACTCTCCCCCCCGACATCCTCCCGACTCCCCGCTGACTCTCTCTTCACTTCCCCAACTTACCCCACATCGATTCCCCTCTCTCCCCGCCGACTCTACCCCAGCCCGACTCTCCCCCAGCCCGACTCTCCACCCACAGAACCCCCCGACTCCCCCCCCCCGACTCTCCCCCAGCCCGACTATCCACCCCCAGAACCCCCCGACTCTCCCTCCCCGACTCTCCCCCCGACTCCCCCCGACTCCCTCTCACCCCGACTCTCCCCCGACTCTCCCCCCGACTCTCCCCCTGACACTCCCCCCGACCTACCCCAACTCTCTCTCTCCCCCGACTCTCTCTTCAACCCCCCTGATTCCCCCGTACTCTCTCTCCCACCGATAGTCTCCTCCCGACTTTCTCTCCCCCCAGCTATCCCACAACTCTCTCTCCCCCGACTCTCCCCCGACTCTCTCTTCACTCCCCCTACTCACCCCCCACCGACTCCCCCCGCGATGCCCCTCTCCCCCCCGACTCTCCCCCTCCGACTCTTCCCCAGCCCGACTCTCCTCCCTCAGAACCCCCCGACTCTCCTCGCCGACTCTCCTCCCTCAGAACCCCCCGACTCTCCTCGCCGACTCTCCCCCCCGACTCTATCTCCACCCCCCCCGACTCTCCCCACCGACTCTCCCCCCCCGACTCTCCCCCCCGACTCCCCCCAACTCTCGCTCTCCCCGACTCACTCTTCACCCCCCCCGACTCCCCTCAACTCTCTCTGTCCCACCGACTCACCCCCTGACTCTCCTCCCCGACTCTCCCCCAGCCCGTCACTCCACGCCCAGAACCCCCTGACTCTTCCCACCCCGACGCTCCCCCCCCGACAGTCCCCCCGACTCCCCAACTCTTTCTCTCCCCGACTCTCTCTTCAAGCCCCCCGATTCCAACCGACTCTCTCTCCCCTCAACTGTCCCCCAACTATCTCTCCCCCCGATTCCCCCCGACTCACCCCACGTGACTCTCCCGTCCGACTCTCTCCCCCCCGACTCCCTCCCGACTCCTCCCCGACTCTCCCCCGACTCTCCCCCCGACTCTCCACCCCCCAAGTCTCCACCATCGCCTCTCTCCCATCGAATGCCCCACCGACTCCCCCCCGACTCACCCCAACTTTCTCTCTCCCTGACTCTCCCCGACTCTCTCTCCCCCCGACTCTCTCTCCCCCGACTCACACTCCCCCGACTCACTCTCGCCCCGACTCTCTCTCCCACCGACTCTACCCCCGACTCACTCTCCCCCGACTCACTCTCCCCCGACTCTCTCGCCCCCCGACTCTCTCTCCCCCGACTCTCTCGCCCCCGACTCTCCCCCAACTCGCTTTCCCCCCAACTCTCTCTTCACGCCCCGACTCATCCCCCACCGACTCCCCCCCCGACTCTCCCCCAGCCCGACTCTCCACCCCCAGAACCCCCCAACTCTCCCCGCCGACTCTCCCACCGACTCCCCCGACTCTCTCTCCCCCCGACTCCCTCCACCGACTCTCCCCCCTACTCTCCTCCATCGACCCTCCCCCTCGACTCTCCCCCTCGACTCTCCCCCCCGACTCTTCAGTCCCTGACTCGCACCCCCCGACTCCCCCCTGACACTCCACCCCCAACTATCCCCCCTGACTCCCCCCCGACTCTCTCTTCACTCCCCCAACTTACCCCACACCGATTCCCCTCTCTCCTCCCCGACTCCCCCCGGACTCTCCCCCCGCCCCGACTCTCCCCCCAGACCCCCCTGACGCTCACTCCCCAACCCCCCCGACTCTCCCCGCCGACTATCCCCCCCCGACTCTATCTACCCCGCCACCGACTCTCGCCCTGACTCTCGCCCCCAACTCTCCACCCCCCAAATCTCCACCCCCGACTCCCCCTCACGACTCCTCCCCGACTCTCCCCCGACTCGCCACCCCCTGACTCTCTCCCCCGAATCCCCCCCGACTACCGCCCGACTCTGTTCCCCCCCCGACGCTCCCCCGGCTCTCTCTTCACTCCCCTGACTCATCCCCCACCGACCAACCCCCCGATTCCCCTCTCTCCCTCCCCGACTCTCCCCCCAGTCCCTCCCAACACTCCCCCCCGACTCTATCTCCCCGCCCCCCGACTCTCCCCGCCGACTGTCCCACCCGACTCTCCCCCCCGACACTCCCCCCGACACTCCCCCCGCAACTCTCCCCCCGACACTCCCCCCGCAACTCTCCACTCCCACCTCTCCCCCAATGACTTCCCCTCCCGACTCCCGCCCCCGACTCTACCCCTGACTCTCCCCCCGACTCCCTCCGACTCCCCCCCGACTCTCCCCTCGAGTCCCCCCGACTCTCCCCCCGACTCTGCCCCCGACTCCCCCTCTGACTTCCCCCAACTCTCTCTCCCCCCGACTCTCCCCTGACTCACTCTCCCCCCGACTCTCCCCCGACTCCCCCCGACTCTCCCCCCGACTCTCTCCGCCAACTCTCCCCCCGACTCCCCCCGACTCTCTCTCTTCCCGACTCCCCCCGACTCTCTCTATCCCTGACTCTCCCCCGACTCACTCTTCACCCTCCGACTCACCCCCCACCGACTCCCCCCGTGATGCCCCCCTCACCCCACCGACCCTCCCCCCCGACTCTCCCCCCCCCGGCTCTCGCCCCCCCGACTCTCCACCCCCGACTCTCCCCCCCCCGACTCTCCCCCAGCCCGACTCTCCTTCCTCAGAACCCCCCGACTCTCCCCCCGACTCTCCCCCCGACACTCCCCCCGCAACTCTCCACTCCCACCTCTCCCCCAATGACTTCCCCTCCCGACTCCCGCCCCCGACTCTACCCCTGACTCTCCCCCCGGCTCCCTCCGACTCCCACCCGACTCTCCCCTCGAGTCCCCCCGACTCTCCCCCCGACTCTACCCCCGACTCTCCCCTCGACTCCCCCTCCGACTTCCCCCAACTCTCTCTCCCCCCGACTCTCTCCACCAACTCTCCCCCGACTCCTCCCGACTCTCTCTCTCCCCGACTCCCCCCGACTCTCTCTATCCCTGACTCTCTCCCGACTCACTCTTCACCCTCCGACTCACCCCTACACCGACTCCCCCCGCGATGCCCCCTCCCCCCACCGACCCTCCCCCCACGACTCTCCCCCCCCCCGACTCTCCCCCCCCGACTCTCCCCCCCCGAATCTCCCCCAGCCCGACTCTCCCTCCTCAGAACCCCCCGACTCTCCCTGCCGACTCTCGCCCCCCGACTCTATCTCCACTCCCCCGACTCCCCCCCCGACTCTCCCACCCGACTCCCCCCAACTCTCTCTCTCCCCCGACTCTCTCTCTCCCCGACTCTCTCTCCCCCCCGACTCCCTCCCCCAACACCCCCCCCGACTCTCCTCCATCGACCATCCCCCTGACTCCCCCACCGACTCACCCCCTGACTCTCCCCCCAACTCTCCCCTCCGACTCCCCCCAACTCTCTCTCTCCCCGACTCTCCCCCGACTCTCTCTCCCCCCGACTCGCCCCCGACACTTCCCCCTAAAACTCCCCACACCGACTCCCCCCATCCCCGACACCCCTCCTGACTCTCTCCCCCCGACTCTCTCTTCACTCCCCCGACTCACGCCCCACCGACTCCCCCATCGACTACCCTCCCCCGACTCTGCCCCCTCCCGACTCTCCAGACCCCTACTCACCCCCCCGACTCCCCCCCGACACTCCCCCCTGACTCTCCCCCCCCCGACATCCCCCCGACTCTCTACCCCCGACTCTTTCTTCAACCCCGACTCACGCCCCACCGACTCCCCCCACGATTCCCCCCGACTCCCCCAACTTCCCCCCTGACTCTCTCTCCCCACCGACTCACCCCCTGACTCCCCCCAACTCTCTCTCTCCCCCCAACTCACTCTTCACCCCCGCGACTGTCCCCCAACTCTCGCTCCCCCCGACTCCCCCCGACTCTCACTTCACTCCCCCTACTCACCCGCCACCGACTCCCCCCGCGATTACCCTCTCTCTCCCTCCGACTCCCCCCCCGACTCTCCCCCCCCAACCCCCCGACTCTCTCCCCTCCCGACTCTCTCCCCCCACGACTCTCTCCCCCCACGACTCTCTCCCCCCATGACTCTCCCCCCGCTACTCTCTCCCCCCCGACTCTCCCACCCGACTCTCCCCGCACAACTCTCCTCCCCCATCTCTCCCCCCAACTCTCTCCCCCCGAATCTCCCCTCGACTCTCTTACCCGACTCCCCCCACCCGTCTCTCCCCCCCAACTCTATCTTCCCCCCGCCCAACTCTCCAGACCCTGACTCGCCCCCCGACACCCCCCTGACACGCCACCCCCAACTCCCCCCACCGACTCTCTCCCCCCCGACTCTCTCTTCACCCCCGGACTCACCCCCCCCCGACTCCCCCCGACTCCCCCCGACTCTCGCCCCCGACTCCACCCTTGACTCTCTCTCCCCCCGACTCTCCCCCTCCAACTCTCCCCCCTGACTCTCCCCAACTCTCTCTTTCCTTGCCTATCTCTTCACGCTTCCCGACTCCCCCAAACTCTCTCTCTCCCCGACTCTCGCTCCCCCGACTCTCCCCCCGACTCTCTCTCCCCGACTCTCCCCCCGACTCCCACCCCCGACCCCCCCAACTCTCTCTCCCCAACTCTCTCTTCACCCTCTTGACTCCCCCCGATTCTCTCTCCCCCCGACACCCCCCAACTCTCCCCCAACTCTCTCTCCCCACGACTCTCCCCCCGACTCTCTCTTCTACCCCCGAATCGCCACCGACGCTCTCTTCACTCCCCTGACTTACACCCCACCGACTCATGCCCGATTCCACTCTCTCCCCCTCCGACTCCCCCCTGACTCTCCCCCACCCCGACTTGCCACCCGACTCTCACCCCCTAACCCCCCCCCGACTCTCCCTGCCGACTATCCCCCCCGACTCTATCTAACCCCCGACTCTCACCCTGACTCTCACCGCCAACTCTGCCCCCCAACTCTCCACCCCGCCTCTCCCCCACCGACTGCCCCCCCGACTCCCTCCCCCGACTCTCCCCCCGACTCCCCCCCGACTCTTCCCCCGACTCTCCCCCCCGACTCTCCCCCCGACTCTCTCCCCTTACTCTCCCCCACCGACTCCCCCCGACTCTGTCTCCCCCCGACCACCCCCCGACTCTCCCCCCGACTGTCCCCCCCGACTCTACCCCCGTCTCTCCCCCCGTCTCTCCCCCCCAACTCTCTCTCCCTCGACTCACCCCCCGACTCCCCAACGATTTCCCCCGACGCTCTCTCCGCCCGACTCTCCCCACGACTCTCTCCCCACCGTCGCTCTCCCTGCCGACTCGCTCACCCCATGGCTCTCTCCCCCCTGACTCACCCCCTAACTCCCCCTCCGACTCACCCCCTGACTGTCCCCCGACTCTCCCGCCCGACTCTACCCCGACTCTATCTCTCCCCGATTCTCCCCCGACTCTCTCTCCCCCAACTCTCTCCCCCGACTCTCCTCCCGGATCTCCCCCCCCGACGCCCTGCCAGACTCCCCACCGACTCTCCCCCCCCCGACTCTCCCCCACCGACACCCCCCCGACTCTCCCCCCAACTCTCTCCCCCGACTCTCCCCGGACTCTCCTCCCGGATCTCCCCCCCCGACTCCCTGCCCGACTCCCCACCGACTCTCCCCCCCCCGACTCTGCCCCACCGACACCCCCCCGACTCTCCCCCCCGACTCTCCCCCCCCCCCAACTCCCCCACCGACTCTCTCCCCCCCGACTCTCTCCTCTTCACTCCCCCGACTCACCCCCCACCGACTCCCCCCCCGATTCCCCATGACTTCACCCTTGACTCTCTCCCCCCGACTCTCCCCCTCCGACTCTCCCCCCTGACTCTCCCCAACTCTCTCTCTCCCCGACTCTCACCCGACTCTCCCCCGACTCACCCCCCGACTCTCTCCCCCCGACTCTCTCTCCCCCCCGACTCTCTCTCCCCGACTCTCCCCCCAGACTCCCACCCCAACTCGCCCCAACTCTCTCTCTCCCCAACTCTCTCTTCAGCCCCATCGACTCCCCCCGACTCTCTCTCCCCCCGACTCCCCCCGACTCTCTCTCCCCCCGACTCCCACCGACTCTCTCTCCCCCCCCCGACTCTCTCCCCCCCCCCGACTCCCGCCGACTCTTTCTCCCCCGACTCTCCCCCCGACTCTCTCTCCCCCCGACTCTCTCTCCCCCCCGACTCTCTCTCCCCCAACTCCCCCCGACCCTCTCTCCCCCCGACTCTCCCCCCGACTCTCTCTCCCCCCCGACTCTCTCCCCCGACTCTCCCCCCGACTCCCCACAACACTCTCTCTCTCCCCAACTCACTCTTCACCCCCGCGAATGTCCCCCAACTCTCGCTCCCCCCGACTCCCCCACCAACTCTCACTTCACTCCCCCGACTCACCCGCCACCGACTCCCCCCGCGATTACCTTCTCTCTCCCCCCGACTCTCCCCCTGGACTCTCTCCCCCGACTCCCCGCAACTCTTTCTCTCCGACTCTCTATTCACCCCCGCGACTCTCCCCCAACTCGCTCCTCCACCGACTACCCCCTGACTACCCCCGACTACCCCCCGACTCCCCCCCGACTCCCCCCCGTCTCTCTCCCCCCAACCACCCCGACTCCCCCCGCCGACTCTACCCCCGACTCTCCCCCCCGTCTCTCTCCCCCCCGACTCACCCCCTGACTCTCTCTCTCCCCGACTCTCCCCCCAACTCTCCCCCTGACTCTCCCCCCCGACTCTCCCCCCCGACTCTCCCCCCCCAACTCCCCCACCGACCCTCTCCCCCCCGACTCTCTCTTCACTCCCCGACTCACTCCCCAACCGATTCGCCCCCGATACCCCCCGACTTCACCCCTGACTCTCACCCCCCAACACTCGCCCCCGACTCCACCCTTGACTCTCTCTCCCCCCCGACTCTCCCCCTCCAACTCTCCCTCCTGACTCTCCATAAGTCTCTCTCTCCCCGACTCTCCCCCCAACTCCCACCCCCTACTCCCCACGACTCTCTCTCCCCCCGACTCTCCCCCTCCAACTCTCCCTCCGACTCTCCATAACTTTCTCTCTCCTCGACTCTCCCCCGACTCTGCCCCCGACTCTCTCTCCCCCGACTCTCCCCCCAAATCCCACCGCTGACTCCCCTCGACTCTCTCTCCCCCCCGACTCTCCCCCTCCAACTCTCCCCCCTGACTCTCCATAAGTCTCTCTCTCCCCGACTCTCCCCCCAACTCCCACCCCCGACTCCCCACGACTCTCACTTCACTCCCCCTACTCACC
This sequence comes from Pristiophorus japonicus, assembly GCF_044704955.1. NCBI lineage: Eukaryota > Metazoa > Chordata > Chondrichthyes > Pristiophoridae > Pristiophorus > Pristiophorus japonicus. The sequence goes on along the minus strand of NW_027250891.1, from coordinate 7,744 downwards.
CGCCACCGACTCCCCCCGCGATTACCCTCTCTCTCCCTCCGACTCCCCCCCCGACTCTCCCCCCCCAACCCCCCGACTCTCTCCCCTCCCGACTCTCTCCCCCCACGACTCTCTCCCCCCACGACTCTCTCCCCCCATGACTCTCCCCCCGCTACTCTCTCCCCCCGACTCTCCCCCCCGACTCTCCCACCCGACTCTCCCCGCACAACTCTCCTCCCCCATCTCTCCCCCCAACTCTCTCCCCCCGAATCTCCCCTCGACTCTCTTACCCGACTCCCCCCACCCGTCTCTCCCCCCCAACTCTATCTTCCCCCCGCCCAACTCTCCAGACCCTGACTCGCCCCCCGACACCCCCCTGACACGCCACCCCCAACTCCCCCCACCGACTCTCTCCCCCCCGACTCTCTCTTCACCCCCGGACTCACCCCCCCCCGACTCCCCCCGACTCCCCCCGACTCTCGCCCCCGACTCCACCCTTGACTCTCTCTCCCCCCGACTCTCCCCCTCCAACTCTCCCCCCTGACTCTCCCCAACTCTCTCTTTCCTTGCCTATCTCTTCACGCTTCCCGACTCCCCCAAACTCTCTCTCTCCCCGACTCTCGCTCCCCCGACTCTCCCCCCGACTCTCTCTCCCCGACTCTCCCCCCGACTCCCACCCCCGACCCCCCCAACTCTCTCTCCCCAACTCTCTCTTCACCCTCTTGACTCCCCCCGATTCTCTCTCCCCCCGACACCCCCCAACTCTCCCCCAACTCTCTCTCCCCACGACTCTCCCCCCGACTCTCTCTTCTACCCCCGAATCGCCACCGACGCTCTCTTCACTCCCCTGACTTACACCCCACCGACTCATGCCCGATTCCACTCTCTCCCCCTCCGACTCCCCCCTGACTCTCCCCCACCCCGACTTGCCACCCGACTCTCACCCCCTAACCCCCCCCCGACTCTCCCTGCCGACTATCCCCCCCGACTCTATCTAACCCCCGACTCTCACCCTGACTCTCACCGCCAACTCTGCCCCCCAACTCTCCACCCCGCCTCTCCCCCACCGACTGCCCCCCCGACTCCCTCCCCCGACTCTCCCCCCGACTCCCCCCCGACTCTTCCCCCGACTCTCCCCCCCGACTCTCCCCCCGACTCTCTCCCCTTACTCTCCCCCACCGACTCCCCCCGACTCTGTCTCCCCCCGACCACCCCCCGACTCTCCCCCCGACTGTCCCCCCCGACTCTACCCCCGTCTCTCCCCCCGTCTCTCCCCCCCAACTCTCTCTCCCTCGACTCACCCCCCGACTCCCCAACGATTTCCCCCGACGCTCTCTCCGCCCGACTCTCCCCACGACTCTCTCCCCACCGTCGCTCTCCCTGCCGACTCGCTCACCCCATGGCTCTCTCCCCCCTGACTCACCCCCTAACTCCCCCTCCGACTCACCCCCTGACTGTCCCCCGACTCTCCCGCCCGACTCTACCCCGACTCTATCTCTCCCCGATTCTCCCCCGACTCTCTCTCCCCCAACTCTCTCCCCCGACTCTCCTCCCGGATCTCCCCCCCGACGCCCTGCCAGACTCCCCACCGACTCTCCCCCCCCCGACTCTCCCCCACCGACACCCCCCCGACTCTCCCCCCAACTCTCCCCCCCCCCAACTCCCCCACCGACTCTCTCCCCCCCGACTCTCTCTTCACTCCCCCGACTCACCCCCCACCGACTCCCCCCCCGATTCCCCATGACTTCACCCTTGACTCTCTCCCCCCGACTCTCCCCCTCCGACTCTCCCCCCTGACTCTCCCCAACTCTCTCTCTCCCCGACTCTCACCCGACTCTCCCCCGACTCACCCCCCGACTCTCTCTCCCCCCGACTCTCTCTCCCCCCCGACTCTCTCTCCCCGACTCTCCCCCCAGACTCCCACCCCAACTCGCCCCAACTCTCTCTCTCCCCAACTCTCTCTTCAGCCCCATCGACTCCCCCCGACTCTCTCTCCCCCCGACTCCCCCCGACTCTCTCTCCCCCCGACTCCCACCGACTCTCTCTCCCCCCCCCGACTCTCTCCCCCCCCCCGACTCCCGCCGACTCTTTCTCCCCCGACTCTCCCCCCGACTCTCTCTCCCCCCCGACTCTCTCTCCCCCCCGACTCTCTCTCCCCCAACTCCCCCCGACCCTCTCTCCCCCCGACTCTCCCCCCGACTCTCTCTCCCCCCCGACTCTCTCCCCCGACTCTCCCCCCGACTCCCCACAACACTCTCTCTCTCCCCAACTCACTCTTCACCCCCGCGAATGTCCCCCAACTCTCGCTCCCCCCGACTCCCCCACCAACTCTCACTTCACTCCCCCGACTCACCCGCCACCGACTCCCCCCGCGATTACCTTCTCTCTCCCCCCGACTCTCCCCCTGGACTCTCTCCCCCGACTCCCCGCAACTCTTTCTCTCCGACTCTCTATTCACCCCCGCGACTCTCCCCCAACTCGCTCCTCCACCGACTACCGCCTGACTACCCCCGACTACCCCCCGACTCCCCCCCGACTCCCCCCCGTCTCTCTCCCCCCAACCACCCCGACTCCCCCCGCCGACTCTACCCCCGACTCTCCCCCCCGTCTCTCTCCCCCCCGACTCACCCCCTGACTCTCTCTCTCCCCGACTCTCCCCCCAACTCTCCCCCTGACTCTCCCCCCCGACTCTCCCCCCCGACTCTCCCCCCCCAACTCCCCCACCGACCCTCTCCCCCCCGACTCTCTCTTCACTCCCCCGACTCACTCCCCAACCGATTCGCCCCCGATACCCCCCGACTTCACCCCTGACTCTCACCCCCCAACACTCGCCCCCGACTCCACCCTTGACTCTCTCTCCCCCCCGACTCTCCCCCTCCAACTCTCCCCCCTGACTCTCCATAAGTCTCTCTCTCCCCGACTCTCCCCCCAACTCCCACCCCCTACTCCCCACGACTCTCTCTCCCCCCGACTCTCCCCCTCCAACTCTCCCTCCGACTCTCCATAACTTTCTCTCTCCTCGACTCTCCCCCGACTCTGCCCCCGACTCTCTCTCCCCCGACTCTCCCCCCAAATCCCACCGCTGACTCCCCTCGACTCTCTCTCCCCCCCGACTCTCCCCCTCCAACTCTCCCCCCTGACTCTCCATAAGTCTCTCTCTCCCCGACTCTCCCCCCAACTCCCACCCCCGACTCCCCACGACTCTCTCTCCCCCCTGACTCTCCCCCTCCAACTCTCCCCCCTGACTCTCCATGACTCTCTCTCTCCCCGACTCTCCCCCGACTCTGCCCCCGACTCTCTCTCCCCCGACTCTCCCCCCAACTCCCCCCGACTCTCTCTCCCCCCGACTCTCCCCCTCCAACTCTCCCCCCGACTCTCCATAACTTTCTCTCTCCTCGACTCTCCCCCGACTCTGCCCCCGACTCTCTCTCCCCCGACTCTCCCCCCAACTCCCACCCCTGACTCCCCTCAACTCTCTCTCCCCCCAACTCCCCCCACTGACTCTCTCCCCCCGACTCTCTCTTCACTCCCCCGACTCACCCCCGACCGACTCCCCCCCCCGATTCCCCCCGACTTCACCCTTGACTCTCTCTCTCCGCGACTCTCCCCCTCCAACTCTTCCCCTTGACTCTCCCCAACTCTCTCTCTCCATGACTATCTCTTCATGCTTCCCGACTCCCCCCAACTTTCTCTCCCCAACTCTCTCTTCACCCCCCTCGACTCCCCCCGATTCTCTCTCCCCTCGACACCCCCCAACTCTCCCCGAACTCTCTCTCCCCCCGACTCTCCCCCTGACTCTCTCTTCACCGCCCAACCCCCCCGACTCTCCCCGCCGACTATCCCCCCCGACGCTATCTACCCCCCCCGACTCTTGCCCTGACTCTCGCCCCCAACTCTGACCCCAACTCTCCACCCCCCCCGACTCCCCCCCGAATCTCCCCCCGACTCTCTCCCCTGACTCTCCCCCACCGACTCCCCCCGACTCTGTCTCCCCCAACTCCCCCCGACCCCCCCCGACTCTCCCCCCCGTCTCTTCCCCCCAACTCTCTCTCCCTCGACTCACCCCCCAACTCTCCACCGACTCCCCCCCGACTCTCTCTCCCCCCCGACTCTCTCTCCCCCCGACTCTCTCTCCCCCCGACTCTCTCTCCCCCCGACTCTCCCCCCCCGACTCTCTCCCCTCCGACTCTCTCCCGCCGCTGACTCTCCCCCTGACTCTCTCCCGCCCCTGAATCTCCCCCCCAACTCACCCCCGCGACTGTCCCCCAACTCTCGCTCCCCCCGACTCCACACCCGACTCTCACTTCACTCCCCCGACTCACCCGCCGCCGACTCCCCCCGCGATTAGCCTCTCTCTCCCCCCGACTCTCCCCCTGGACTCTCTCCCCCGACTGCCCCCACCTGACTCCCCGCAACTCTTTCTCTCCGACTCTCTCTTCACCCCCGCGACTCTCCCCCAACTCGCTCCTCCACCGACTACCCCCTGACTACCCCTGACTACCCCCCGACTCCCCCCCGACTCCCCCCCCGACTCTCCCCCCCCCAACCACCCCGACTCTCCCCGCCGACTCTCCCTCCCGACTCTCCCCCCAGTCTCTCTCCCCCCCGACTCACCCCCTGACTCTCTCTCCCCCGACTCTCCCCCTGACTCTCCCCCCCGACTCTCCCCCCCCGACTCTCCCCCCCCAACTCCCCCCACCGACCCTCTCCCCCCCGACACTCTCTTCACTCCCCCGACTCACTCCCCAAGCGATTCGCCCCCGTTACCCCCAGACTTCACCCCCGACTCTCCCCCTCCAACTCTCCCCCCTGACTCTCCATAAGTCTCTCTCTCCCCGACTCTCCCCCCAACTCCCACCCCCGACTCCCCACGACTCTCTCTCCCCCCGACTCTCCCCCTCCAACTCTCCCCCCGACTCTCCATAACTTTCTCTCTCCTCGACTCTCCCCCGACTCTGCCCCCGACTCTCTCTCCCCCGACTCTCCCCCCAAATCCCACCGCTGACTCCCCTCGACTCTCTCACCCCCCAACTCCCCCCACTGACTCTCTCCCCCCGACTCTCTCTTCACTCCCCCGACTCACCCCCGACCGACTCCCCCCCCCGATTCCCCCGACTTCACCCTTGACTCTCTCTCTCCGCGACTCTCCCCCTCCAACTCTTCCCCTTGACTCTCCCCAACTCTCTCTCTCCATGACTATCTCTTCATGCTTCCCGACTCCCCCCAACTTTCTCTCCCCAACTCTCTCTTCACCCCCCTCGACTCCCCGATTCTCTCTCCCCCCGACACCCCCCAACTCTCCCCGAACTCTCTCTCCCCCCGACTCTCCCCCTGACTCTCTCTTCACCGCCCAACCCCCCCGACTCTCCCCGCCGACTATCCCCCCCGACGCTATCTACCCCCCCCGACTCTTGCACTGACTCTCGCGCCCAACTCTGACCCCAACTCTCCACCCCCCCCGACTCCCCCCCGAATCTCCCCCCGACTCTCTCCCCTGACTCTCCCCCACCGACTCCCCCCGACTCTGTCTCCCACAACTCCCCCCGACCCCCCCCGACTCTCCCCCCGTCTCTTCCCCCCAACTCTCTCTCCCTCGACTCACCCCCCAACTCTCCACCGACTCCCCCCGACTCTCTCTCCCCCCGACTCTCTCTCCCCCCGACTCTCTCTCCCCCCGACTCTCTCCCGCCCCTGACTCTCCCCCTGACTCTCTCCCGCCCCTGACTCTCCCCCCCGACTCTCTCCCACCCCTGACTCTCCCCCCCCCCGGAATATCTCCCCCCGACCCCCAGCCCCGACTCACCCCCCCGACTCTCCACCCCTCAACTCTCCCCCCCCGACTCCCCCCCCCGACTCGCCCCCTGACTCTCCCCCCCACCGAATCTCTCCCCCCCCCCACAACGCCCCACCCGACTCTCCCACCAACTCTATCTCCCCCCCCGGACTCTTGCCCCCAACTTTGCCCCCCGACTCTCCACCCCCCAACTCTCCACCTCCCGCCTCTACCCCCGACTTCCGCCCCCGACTCCCCCCCCGACTCTCCCCCGACACTCCCCCGACTCTCAAACCTCCGACTCTCCCCCCGCAACTCTCCTCCCTGACTCCCCCCAACTCTCTCTCTCCATGACTCTCTTCGCGCCCCCTGACTCCCTGTCGACTCTCTCACCCCCCGACTCTCCCCAACTCTCTCTCTCACCGACTTTCTTCACCCCCCCCGACTCCCCCGACTCTCCCCCCGACTCTGTATCCCCCCGACTCTCCCCCGCCCCGACTCTCCCCCCCCGGACCCCCAGACTCTCCCCCAGTCTCTCCCCCCCAACTCTCTCTCTCTCGACTCACCCCCTGACTCTCCACCCCCGACCTCTCTCGCCCGACTCTCCCCCCGTCTCTACCCCCCGGCTCGACAGCCCCAGACCCTCTCTTCAACCCCCCGACTCTCCCCGACTCTCTCCCTCCCCGACTCTCTCTTCACGCCCCCCGACTCCCCCCGACTCTCTCCTCTCCCCCGACTCTCTCTCCCCTGACTCCCCCCCGACTCTCCCCCTGACTCTCCAGCCCCCGATCCTCCCCCCCCCAATTCTCCTCCCAACTCCCACCCCCAACTCTCCCCCGTCTCACCCCCCCAAATCACCCCCCAGACTCTCCCCCCCAACTCTCCAGCCCCCGACTCGCCCCCCCGGACTCTCTCCCCCTTACTCTCTCTTCCCTCCCCCAACACCCCCCCAACTCCCTCCCCCCCTGACTCTCTCTTCACTCCCCCGACTCACCCCCCTCTGACTCCCCCCCGATTCCCCCGACTCTCCCCCCGTCTCACCCCCCCCAGACTCTTCCCGCCCCGACTCTCCTCACCCGACTCTATCTTCACTCCCCCGACTCACCCCCCACCGACTCTCCCCCCCAACTCTCCCCCCCCGACTCCCCCCAGACACTCTCCCCAACACTCCTCCCCCAACTCCTCCCCCGACTCCCCCCTCCGACTCTCCAGCCCCCGACACTCCCCCCCCACAACTCAGCCCCCAACTCTCCCCCACCGACTCCCCCCAGACATTCCCCCCGACACTCCCCCTTCCCGATTCCTCCCCCGACTCTACCCCCCGACACTCTACCCACCCGACTCTATCTTCCCCCCCGACACTCTCCCGCCCGACTCTATCTCTCCCCCCCGATTCTCCCTCCCCGACTCTACCCACCCGACTCTATCTTCCCCCGCCCCGGACTCTCCACCCCAGACTTTCCCCCCCGACACCACCCCGACTCCCCCCTGCCTCTTTCTTCCCCCCCCCGACTCTCCCCCCACCCCCCCGTCGACTCACCCCCACCGACTCCCCGTCCAACCAATCCCGTCAGAATTTTATATGTTTCTATGAGATCCCCTCTCATTCTTCTCAATTTCGGTGAATATAATCCTAGTCGATCCAGTCTCTCTTCATATGTCAGTCCAGCCATCCCAGGAATCAGTCTGGTGAACCTTCGCTGCACTCCCTCAAGAACAAGAACGTCCTTCATCAGATTAGGAGACCAAAACTGAACACAATATTCCAGGTGAGGCCTCACCAAGGCCCTGTACAACTGCAGTAAGACCTCCCTGCTCCTATACTCAAATCCCCTAGCTATGAAGGCCAACATACAATTTGCCTTCTTCACCGCCTGCTGTACCTGTATGCCAACTTTCAATGACTGATGAACCATGAATATATCCTTCTATGATCTCTTTTATATGGTTTTTTTTTTTTGGTTTTTTTTTTTTTTTTTGTTTGTTGTTTGT